>NW_010972809.1:9217374-9315355 GCF_000737465.1 Haliaeetus leucocephalus | reverse complement strand
AGGGCGGGGAAGAAGGAAGGAAAAATGTGGGGTTTATCTTGATAACTAGTTCAGTGGAATTGATTATGCCAGATAGTTCTAAAGAAAGGCTTCTAATGGGAATATAAAATAAAGCCGTATTAAGCGGTACATATAACATAATTCAAAATCAGTTGGAATCTGACTTTTCTGTTTCATAGCAAGGACTGCTATAAGGGAGAAAGCATCATTCATGTTTAATACTTCTCCTGCCTTATCTGTTCCTTCATCCTGATCTTACCAGATGCAAAAAAATAGGGTAAGAGAGGTAGGGAAAGTCAAAACTGAATAGTAGCCTGACATACTACCAAAATAAATTAAATTCCTGTGACAAGTAAGTCATTGTTGGGGGGGGAGGGTGTGAGGGGGGAAGGGAGAGCGTCTTTTACTTCACTGGCCCATTTAGGAAGTTTGGTCACTGGTATGAAGCCATACAGCTGCACACAATATAAAGTAAGTTTAACAGCATATTTGGTGAGTTTATAACTTCCCCAGGGCATTTTAACATTAAAAATAGTGATTGTTAACCTGGTCCATCTGAACTTAAATATGAGCTTACTTTGCAAGAAATGAGGGGTAACGTCTCAAGTACTTTTCTTTGTGTTTTATTATTGCTTAAGGGCTTACATTGCTTTATAGCTGCATTTTGTCTGTTTTTGCATTTTGTACTCAACAGGGATATTCAAACCCATGGTCTCAGTAAGGATGGCAATCCTAGCCCTGGATTAGAAATATGTTCTTTTATAGTTATGCACAGATATTAAAAAATAAACAGTACATGATAAAATGGCAGTTGTATATGACTTTGACGTTAGCAGTAAGTCCATTACATGTGTGTTATCTCTCTGGTGACTAAAGATTTTCACAAGCAGCAAAATCTCTTTTTAAAACATTAGTGTCTCAGACCGGCAGCCAAAAACCCACCAACAAATATTGAAAGGCACACGAGAAATAGTGCTGAAAAGAATAACCATTGCCTTATAGGATTACAGGTCCCATTTAGAAAAGCCTACTTCTGTATGTATATCAGACTGTCTTTCAAGGCAAAATTCTGTTTTCAGATGAGTATGCAACTGAAAACACTCAAGTCTTCAAAGCCATGAGTCAGAATCCAAAAAAATCATTATACTGGCTTAAAGGTGAGGAGATTTTAAAAATAATATTGCTTAGGGTCTTCTTACTTCCTGCTGGTTCATAAGCCTTTCTGGTTCATAGTGTCAGGCATTTTTCTGCAAATACAAAACCTCAAAGATTATGTAATTATCTTTGAAAACCGAGAGTCTTGTGTACTTGCTCCTGGAATTGGGCTTTGGGTGAAAATGTAAACCCCCCAAATATTGCAATTATTGCTAGAAATTGGCAGCATTTTGAAGGTGCAGGAACCAGACGGACTCTTGTGTCACATTGCATGCTTCTGTGTAGCACTGGCAGAAATGGTGCTTCTCCATCAGTGCCCCTCTCCTGAGATGGTCCCCATCAATATTGAACAGCCACGGCATCCCGTACAGGTGGGTCCTGCTGCTCGCTGTTGGCAAGTATTCCTTCCATAGTGCAGTCACTGTTCTGATTTCAGTTTCTGTGCTCTACTATTTTGCCATGTTAAGGAGTAAATTATTTAAAATAAAGAAATCTTTTTGAACGATGAATGAATTCTTTCCTCCTGCTTCAAAAGTTTCCTTTGTCCCTTTATTAGATGGAAGTGAAATCACGATGGGGAGACCCGCAGATGGATTTGAGGGCCATTTAAACCTGCAAGGCTTCTGGAGCCACTGCTTGCTGTTTGCAAGCCCTGTCTTCTGGTGCTCTCGTATGGTAGCCTGACATGTCACTACTTCTTGTGTTAAGCAATGCTAAGAGGACCTTCATTCTTCAGACTACGGTGGCTCCTGGAGAGCCTGTGCTCTTTTTACTGGATTAGCGTAGCTTCCATACACAGGCACTGAAGGTGGAACTCACATCCCCGTGTAAAGCCTAATGAAAATCGTTTTGTCAAAGACACCAGTGCGGGGCCGGGAGGGAGCAGAACACCCACTTGGAGGCATTGCTCAGGGCACATAACAGCTGTTTCCATCGTCCCACAGAGCCTGCAACACCCTCTGCTGAAAAGTTCCTTGCCAGTTTGTCCCAAATTATTCACAAATTCCCTGGCTGGCTTTCTGCTCGCCCGTCTCCCCCAGTGGGAGACCCTTGCCTGTTTTCTTAGCTTCTCACCCCCTTTATGGTGCAGAAGGGGAGGGTCTCTTGTTAGACCCTGTGGCCTCGCTTTCCACCGGGACCTAACATGTAATTCTGACTGCTAAGCACTTAAGTGGTGCAGTAGTAGCAAAGTTAACCTATCCACACCCCTGCCTTGGAACTTCGTTGCAGTCCATCCTCAGTCCATCAAAACCCAGTAATAGTGATATTCCACACCTGCTGCAAGAAAATCCTAGTCCCCAGAACTTATAAAGGCCTCAGAATAGCAATTATGAATTTTAAGGGGTGTATGTATTTGTATGTGTATGTGTATATACATGCACATTATTGTGTGTAATTTATGTTTGCAGTTCAGAGCCGGTTTGAATGAATAGTATGTAATTTGTCAAAGTAACAATCCTTGGCTTTGTTTTTGACTGGCTGTTACCACAGAGCTGAGGATTGGGATGTCATTTCCTAAAGCTGCCTGCTTAAAAAGAATATTCTATTCTATTTTCTATTCCATGTGGATGGTAAGAAAAGAAAAAAACATTGTATATGCACATCAGCATCTTGACCCTGTACCAATGAAGAAAACTATAGTCCTAGACTTCAGTTGTAAAGTAGGATCAAGTTTTGGGTGAGACTGTGCGGTTTATAGCTTCTTTTCAGGGAAAGCTCTTGTAATGTTGCAAGTATGACAAATAATAATTCATCTAAAAAAATATTGCAAAGTTGCTGGTGTATGTTAAGAATTATCACCTATCTAATTCCATTTGGTATAAACAAATTACTTGGTGATTTAACTATTTTTGAGTTGTTCTAATTATATGGAATACCCAAGCACTTTGAAGTTAACTATGTTTTGGGTTTTGTCCTTGTTTTCCTGATATCTGGTAGCTGAGATGAACACTGCCAAAGCCTTGTATTTTCACAGAATCATAGAATCGTAGAATACCAGGGTGGAAGGGACCTCAAGAATCATCTAATCCAACCTTCCTTGACAAAAGCACAGTCTAGGCAAGATGGCCCAACATCCTGTCCACCTGAATCTTAGAGGTGTCCAATGTTGCGGAATCCATCACTTTCCTGACAAAATTATTCCAATGGCTGATTGTTCTCATTGTGAAAAATTTTCCTCTTGTGTGCAATCAGAATCTCCCCAGGAGTAACTTGTACCCATTGCCCCTCATCTTTTCAATGTGATTCCTTGAAAAAAGGGAGTCTCCATCTTCTTTGTAGCCACCCTTTAAATACTGGAACATGGTGATAAGGTCTCCCTTAAGTCTTCTTTTCTCAAGGCTGAACAAACCCAGTTCTCTCAGCCTTTCCTTGTATGGGAGGTTTCCCAGTCCTTTGATCATCTTTGTGGCCCTTCTGTGGACCCTCTCCAGCCTGTCCACATCTTTTTTGCATAGTGGGGACCAAAACTGCACACAGTATGGGGCCGGGTGTGGCCTGACAGGTGCTGAGTAGAGTGGGATAATGACTTCTTTATCTCTGCTGGTGAAGCCCTTGTTGATGCAACCCAGCAGCCTGTTGGCTTGCTTTGCCACAGCAGCACACTGTTCACTCGTATTGAACTTGTTGTCCACCAGGACGCCCAGAGCCCTTTCCATAGAGCTCCTTCCCAGCTGGGTAGATCCCAGCCTGTGCTGCGTTCCTTCATGATGTTTTCCCAGGTGCAAGACCTTATGCTTGTCCTTGTTGAACTTCATAAGGTTCTTGTTAGCCCACTCTTCCAGCCTATCCAGGTCTTCCTGCAGGGTGGCTCTCCCTTCCGAAGTGTGCACTCCCCTGCTCAGTTTGGTATCATCAGCAAACTTCATCAGGGTACACTTGATCCCATCATCCAGATCACTTATGAAGATATTAAACAGCATTGGGCCCAATATCGATCCATGGGGGACCCCACTGACAGGTTGCCAGTTTGACAAGGAGCTATTTACCACCACCCTTGGGTGCTGCCTGTCAGCCAGTTCCCCACCCATCGCATAGACCATTTGTCTAGACCGTAACACATCCGTTTCTGTAGGAGGAGACTGTGGGAAACCTTATCGAAAGCCTTGGAGAAATCCAGGTAGGCAATGTCCACCACTCGCCCCATATCAACCGAGCAGGTTACTTTGTCAGAGAACATGATCAGGTTTGTCAAGCACAATTTGCCCTTGGTGAATCCATGCTGGCTTTTCCCACTCATGTGCTTCATTTGACTTGTGATAGTCCCCAGGAGGATTCATTCCATAACTTTCCCAGGGACTGAAGTAAGATGGATGGGCCTATAATTTCCTGGATCCTCCTTTAAGCCCTTTTGTAGATGGGGATGACATTAGCCTTCTTCCAGTCTTCTGGGACGTCCCCCAATCTCCATGACTTCTCAAATATTACGAGAGCAGCCTTGCAACGTCAGCCAGCTTTCTTAACACCCTCGGGTGGATAATGTCAGGGCCCATCAATTTGTAGGGGTCAAGCTCCTGTAACAGTTCCCATACCAACTCTTCCTTCGCTGACAGTGGGTCTGTGTTTGCATCAACCTGGATTTTTGTTCCCAAGTCCTGGGGCCCAACAGTGCTGGTGAAGACAGAGGTGGAGAAAGTGCTGAGAACCTCTGCCTTTTCAGCATTGTTGGTGACCAATTCATCTCTTCTGTGTAACAGCAGGCCAGTATTTTCCTTCTCTTTCTGCTTGTTGTTTACATACCTGAAGAGCCCTTTTGTGTAGTTTTTGACACTTCTGGCCAATTTAAATTTCAGCTCAGCTTTTGCTTGTCTCTTAACATATTTGGCCTAAACTGTGCAGAAGTTTAGACACATACTGGTCTTAACTCTTCTGAGTAGTTCTGTTGGAATAACTGGGACCACTTCTCTCTTTTTCTTTTGAAATCACAAAATGCAACAGTATCTTCTTTAGTAAGTAAACAATTTAATCAGTAAATCTGAGGGAAACTTCTGGCCCAGGCAGAAGAGGAATGGGAATGCATTGAGCATTAAGATCAGCAACAGCCAGAGCAGTTTGCTCAACTGCACCCTCTGGCATATGTCCAAGAGTTGCAGTGTATCGGTGAATCTCGGCAGATCTAATCTAATTTGTTCTCAATGTACAAACACTGAGGTAGATAAAGACTAAATGCATATGATTCTTTTCAGTGGTCAGATAAAAGAAAAATATGCACGTGCACACAAGTACAAATGGCAGTGAACAGAATGGACTGGTGACTCATCAATAATAAATTGGTGTCCACACATGAAGGAGGAAACTGCGAATCTGCCAAGAAAATAAATGTGAATTTCAAGCCTTTGTCATACCTATTTGGACCTGTCACAGGGGTTTTTGAAGCAATGATGTTGTGAAGGTTTGTGTGAAGAAGACAGGCCAGGCTACAATCCTCTTCCTGGCAGTGGGGGAAAAGAAATCCAGTCTTTGAATGAACTCACGTGAAGCTTTCCGGCCAAAGAGATGGACAAAGGGAGATGCACCAGGTTAGGTCTACATTTTGCTGAGTCTCTGTGCATCATGTCTTTGAGTGATACTTATTTCTGTCCATCTACTTAGCACATTGAGGCTGTCATAATTTCATGTCTTAAGTGGGGCGGCATCCTTTTCTGTGGGCTTGGTGAATGTGATGTGCAAAACTGTGTACATCCACTCAGAACGTTTCTGGGAAGATCATTTCCCTCAGCTGCTGCTTTCAGCATGTCACACGTCTTTGCTGGCTCCTTTTCCTCTATCACATTAGACCAGTGTTACTTGTCTTCACTTCACAGTCCTTTCATGTCTTGTATTCAGCCTGTCTGTCATCTCTCCTTCACTATCAACTGGTCGACTCCTGCCTGCAGCCAGCTTCTGACACCCACATTCAGCACCCACTTCTTAAATTTTCAGACAAACACCTCTCTCTTTCTCCCATGCTACTGATCAAGCTTGGGAGGAGCCTGCTGTAAACACTTTCAAAGCTATTTCATCACTGCTGTGCTTCAAATCTCAGTCTTTGATGCCAACAGGAATCTTCACAATGGTTGGACAGCTGATGTACTGCAACCATTGCCTGTCATGACAGTCAAGCTTGTTTTCCTACATCCTTCTTCCAGCGCTGCCACTTGAAGAAAACTGTTTGTATCAGTTTCATCTCTCTCAGACTTTTTGTTTCACTTGTGTACTACTACTGTGTGAACTACTATGGCAAGGGTTGTAGCCCACTCAGGCCAGGTCATGCCACAGTAATACAAATAAGTAATTTTGTGGTTCTGTCAGGGGGGGCAGTTTCAATTGCAAGAAGTGCTACACCGAATACTCCTACCAGCCAGGTGTTCTATTGGCAAATGTGCCTGTTGCCTCATTGTCCGCTGCCTCATGGCAGCCCAAAGGTTCCTTGTGAAACTGTCTGCATGTCAACACTGCCTGCAGGGCTCTCAGAGTTAAAGAGCCTCACATATTTGTCCCTAGTTGGATAGAGAAGATAGGAGGAGAGACACATGCTCAAGTGTGAAACTGCTACCTGTGTAAGTGCTGATTTGTGGGACAATGAGGATGAAGACATACACATTATTCACAACACTCAGCCTAACTGGCAAGGTGCATCAGTTGAGCTCCCTATTTACCTTCCCTGGTTGATGGAAAGACAGAGATCATCATCCACAAAGTGATTTAAAAACACTAAATCAGGCACCTGATACGGTTTACCCACCTGACTGTGGAGGAAAGTTGGAGAGATGAAACTGAGGTGTTTAAAGTTGGGAGGTATGAATAACCTTTCCTCCTCATTACTGAGTGTGTTTTTTCCATGTCAAGAGCATATATTAATAAAGGGGTAGACATGCCATGATGGCTCTAGTGCTTGTGCACTAGTTCATCCACCACCTTGCAGCACATTAGAGATCATGATCAGAAAGGCTATGGAGAAGCATAAAAGCAGAATGAGAAAGATGTGTTCATGAACCTAAGATCCCCAACTTGGATTTGGCATGACTGTCCATTATCTGGGTCAGCATGTTGAAGTCCCAGTCTCACCAGTGTACTTCAGAATGAAGCTGACTCCATTCAGAGGATCATTCAGGTTGAAAGGGACCTCAGGAGGTCTTAATCCAACCTCCAGCTTAGGGCAGGGTCAACACTCAATTCAGGTCCAGTTGCTCAGGGCTTTGTCCAGTTGGGTCTTGAAAACCTCCAAGGACAGAGATTGTGAAACCTCCCTGTGTAACCTACTGCTTGTCTCACCTCAACACAAAAATTTTTCCCAGCTCCAGCTGACCATCTTGGCAGCCCTCCATTGGACTGACTCCAGTTTTTCAACATCTTTCTTGTGCAGTTGCACCCAAAACTGGACATTGCATTCCAGATGCAGTATAACGTGCTGAGTAAAGGGGAGTTATCACTTCCTTTGATCTACTGGCTATGGGACTTTTAATATAGCCCTGGATGCTGTTAGCCTTCAACACTGCCAGGGCACAGTGCTGGCTCATGTTCAGCCTACTGGCCATCAGGACCTGGGGTCTGTTTCAGCAGAGCTGCTAGCTAGCCATACTATATTTCAACAGTTGATTATCTGTCCCATTTGCATCTTACCTTGTTGAATTTTACAAGGTTCCTGTTGGCTCATTCCTCCAGCCTGTCAAGATCCCTCTGAATGGCAAAAAATATCAACTATTTCCCCCAGGTTGGTATCATCTGCATATATGATGAGTGAGCACCCCATCTCCTCCTCCAGGTCAGTGATAAAGGTACTAGCCCAGGATTTCAGTGTCAAGAGTTTCCTGCAGTGTTGGCTTATTTCCATAGCCCTGTTTGTAAATGTTAAAAAGTTCCATAAATGCTGCATTTTAAAAAGCCAGATCATGGGGGGGCAAAAAGTGAAGGTGTATAGTAGGAACCCTTTGACCAAGTAAGGTCACCTTGCCATGAACTCCCCCAGTCCTGGACCTAACAATTTTCAAATCACCCTGTGTGTCTGAATGTTTGAGAGGAAGCAGAATTCCACTTTAAGCTAAGACCATCCTGCACCCTTAATTATGGTGCTACCTCATGGTAGCTACCCATTATATACATATATATATATATGTATACATAGACATACATGCATATAGTTAAGTTTTCCTGAAAGAATGTGTCTTCTGGCAGGAACTCTCTGCGACAAGTTTCTAAACGCAGTGAGCTTTTCCAGAAGAGTTACTGACCTCTGAAACAGGGTTTCTATCATGAAAATGCTGACATAACCTTTAACTGTAGAGCCACGAACAGCTTTGTTATATTACTTGTTCCTAGCTTATGTCCTTGCTCTGGAAACAGTGGTGGCATTGTCTGCTGCTAATCGTGTTAAGGGCTTGGGGAGAGTTGGCACTGATATCAGAAGGGAAAAATAATTTAAAATTAAAAATTCACCTTACGTGAGTCATACAAACTCGGGGGATTTTCAAATGAATGGCTTTAGTTTGGATCTATGTATATGATACTCTTTTTTTTTGTACATTACAGATATATCAGATGTAGTAAATATTCTTTATCAATCTAATATATTTTGAGTATTTTAAGCCCCCTTACATTTATAAATCTGACTGGTTGATCTAATCGCCTTTTTTATGTGCTGTTTTTCCTCAGTACTTCATGTAAAGAGAAACCAAAGCCCCACACAGTGTTTCCAGCTCTCATGATTTTAGCATGGGTCTTGCAATATCTAGTGTTTTCTTAAAGCCCCAGCTCCTGGAGCTAGATGGTTACCTCAAGATCTCAGCTTTTTTGCTTTGCAGCCCTTGAGATTTCCAAGAAAAGACAGAAAATCTGAATGCTAAAAGATCAAAAGTAACAATCAGACAAAAAAAAAATCTAGAAACTGCAATTCTGAATGTTTTTATGACTTTTGCAGAGGCCTTTTAAAGGCTTGTAGTGGCAATACTTTGAATATAATCAATTTGAATAGAACTGCTTGGAATGCAAATTACCACCAGCCCTCCAATTATTAATGGTGTCACCTAGAGGTGTGCAAAGCAAAGTCCTAGGGCTAGTTGTTTCTGATTTTTACATTCAGATGCAGATGTGAATCCTGCTTTGGGAATTATCTTTTCTAGATTGTCCCAACCTAAAGCACCAGAGCTGGACCATCTTGAAAGTTCACACTGTGAACTTGTTACAAAAGCATTTGAGAGTAATCTATAACATTTTATAGTAGAGAAAGATGACCAAAAAGTGCTTTTTTAAATATGTTCTTTTAAGCATTATGAAGAGCCCTTGGTCTTCTGCTACAGATAAAGTAGCATAGTGTCTGAGGCTGTCATTAGCCTTGCAATCAGTTCTGCAAATGGAGACCAAATCTGAAAGATAGGTAACACTCTCACACTAAAGGCTTCTGCTGAGCAGCCTGTTACTATTGTTTTCTTTCCAAAGTTGCTAATTTCCAGAGATAAAGAACTGATTGCTCCCAGCGAGAAATGCAAAGGACCTTGCAAAAGCAATTAAGGGTGGGAAATTAACAAACATGGGAAGCAAATGGCTGAATATATGAGTTTCAGTCAATTAACTTTTTAACAAACAAAACCTTCAGTAGTTCCCCACTATTCCAGCTGTTCTGTGTTTGGTGTCAAGCTAAGTGTTACTTAATTTTGGCCCGGGGAGAACAGGAGGAACTTTGTAAGTTTTGCAGCAGTTATCTTTTTCATGGCTGATTAGCCTTTCCTTCTCTATCGGCACAAGAACGTTATTGCCCCAGCCATGTGGAAAGTACGAGTTAAAACAGGCATCTGATGGAGGGACTTCACCGTGCTGTGAAATCTCATCGGGGCTGCCATCTAAGCCATACAGTGCAGAAGGGAGCACAGGCAAACCTGCGGTGTAATCTGTAAGCACAGCCCAATATGCACCATGGTCTCCCTAGGTGATGCAGTGGTGGGTTATGATCTTCTCTTTGCCGAGTACCGTCCATCTTCAGAAGTGCCCAAGCACAGAGCAGGAGTTGCAGGGGCTTGTGGTTTATTTCGTCCCAGAGCCCCTCCCAGGATAACCAGAAGAGTCGGTTGTCTCTTCGGAATGGGCAGACAGGTAGTTAGAAGTAGTCTTTAATGTGTGACCTTGCCAGGTTTCTAAGGACTGAAGAAAGTCCCACTAAGCAAAAGTTTATGCCTTCCATGTGCTTCACAGTCCCTACACTTTCTGTCTTCTGTCTGTACCATACAGTTTTAATGTATTCTGAAATCTTGCATAATCTGATCGTTAGATGAGATGATATTCTTAAGGACATCAACAGCCAGCTATTGAAAAGGTTTGCCATCATAAAAGTGCTCCTTTTTGTTCTTGCTTAATAAATGCATTAATCATAATTCAGCACGAAAAAAAAAGGCAATCTGTTACAGTAAAACCATCTGCCCTTTATTTCTTTTGTTCAAAGAAAAAGACATAAAATTGAAGTTCCATTAAAATTTTCCATGATAAGTGTTTCTCTGCTTTCTTTTTCAGGTTTCTCTAATTTGTATGAAGGAGACTTTGATTGATTGAAACCCCCTACTAAATCTCTAAGTCCTTAACCACTTACTGCTTGCTTGATATAGCATTTGCTGTTGTTTATAGTCTGCTATCCATGGGATTGGTTTTCGGTGTAATAAAGTACTAAAAATCTCATAGAGTTGGATCAACTTGGGTGTTCTGCGGTTAGCATGGTGGTTGTTATGCCTAATTCCCACAGCAGAGAGGGGGAATTAGGGGGAGCATCATAAAGAACAAAAGTTAGTGGATTGCCAGCTGAGTAAAACCCTCACTGTGAACAGGTTTGGGTAATAGCAATATTTCTAAAGGGGAGGGTAATGACACTTAAGTGAGGTTGGTCTTAGTAAGCAGTTGCAGGTCTGGATCCAATAATGTATCATTTACTGCGTCTGGAATAGATCGCTTGAATAAATTAAGTGAACTCTTACCCTGCTGTGAGCTTTCTTGCTGTGTGCTCTGTGCTTATTAGCCTCCTAGCCCCTAGTTTGACCCTGTTCCTTTCTTAAATTAATGCATCTCCAATTCCCTAATCTAGCCCTTTTTTTTTTTTTTTAATCTCATGTTTCTTTGTTTCCACCCAACTTGAGGAAATAGCTGAGGAGTTTTCAACTGTTTACCCAGAGGCAAAATTAACAGGTGCATTTGGGGTTATTGTGAGGCTCATCAGATGCGCTGAGGGCTTGGCTCAGCTCCCACGCTGATAAACAAAACAGTATTGTAAATTAATTGAAAACTGACCAAGATGAAAGTATCACTTAACACATAGGTATAGTTTTGAAATTTTATTTTTTTATTTTTATAGTGACAGAGGGGCATTTAAAAAGGGCAGTTCACCATAACAGGATCTTATTATCTATGGTGAAGACAGAAAGCACTAATGATCCAGATTTGGTGAGGGGGTAGTACTGGAAAAAAAAGGCATAACTTTTTAGTGAGTCATAGCATTTTGAGCCATTATGAGCCTAGCTGACAATATGACACTCAGAGAGGGCTTTTCAGCTTTAGGGTGGTTCCTCCTTTATTTAAAATGGAGAACACTTTTAACACAGGAATATCCTTACCACTGTACATACTGATTTTTTTACAAATATTCTTCATTTAAAATACAGTTGAAAGTGCATGAAAGTTGCTGTCATTTGCCTGATTTGATTTTGAAGAATTTAGCAAGTACAGAGCAGAGGGTGGAAAGGTTAACAAGAAATGCATTATGATATATGTTATGTCTTTATCCAGGGATCACTTACAGGAGATTCTAGCTAGTTCCACTTTATAGTCAAAGGCTTTTCAGTAGGGACAAAAGCTCTTTAAGATTCAGCTTCCTCATTGTGAAAAACTAAACCTCATATTTTTCAGAGAACACTGTCTCCCTCCAAGCACTTCTAGTGCTAAAGACAAAAGGCCTTGAAAAGTTCTTTGTTGAAAGGAGTTTTGCAATCGTTCATGTGTCACAGTATGTGAAGGCAATCTAGTTTATAAAATATCAGGAAGTTCACGACGAGCTGTTTAGTGACCTTGTAATAATCTGTCATTTCAGTCAGATTCTGTGGCATCAGAGCCTTTTAATGGTCATTTAGAAAACTGAATTCAATAAGACCGGAAAATAATTACTGCTCTGTTTGACAGATAAGGATATGCTGGAAGATGCAAGAATTCTTTGTGTATTTCCTTATGATGTCTTGGAGACAGCAGATTTTGCAATGGATTATAAAATGGTCAGTAGGTAGCAGTAGCATCAATTCCAAAAACTATTTCTCTGTGCTCTACTTGTGAGTGTTTGTTGGCTGGCTTATTGTTTTGAGGGGGAATGGGTTAGGGCTGCCCTCCGATATCTAAAACTCTGGAGTCGTTTGCAGTGTGGAGAATGGAATAGGACTGAAACATTAACATGGCAGTAATACCTTCATGGTGAAAAGCGGAATGGTGTTGTCATACATTGCATTTAGTATGCAGCCTTCATCTCCACACCTGTGCTCTGCCGGATAACCTCTTCAAGAATGTGGTTAGGTGTTCCAGATACCAGTGTAGGTTTGTAGAACTAATCCTTAGACAATGCAGTTGTAGATGGTCTCCCCGACCTTTTGTACTTTTGATACATCAAGTGACTGTGGAGGCTAAACAGGCAGAACACATGTTTCAGTTTTGTTAGCTAATATACAATATCAGCAGTGGTGACAATCACAAGACAAACTGTACTCTGGAGCAGCTGAGAACACTCCTTCCTCTTCCTCCTTTCTCTATCAACACTGATCAGTGCAGGTCTGAAATGATTTTGATATCTGTGCTTCCCTGCAGGATCCTGTGACAGCATAGGTTGCACTGAAAGTTGTGGGAGAGCAAACCGGTTTAGGCTGGTTGGAGACAAATGGGACATTTCCTTGCTACTCTTTATACCCACATTGACAGGTTTCTCACATAATGTTATCTTTTCTGTTGCTTCATTTCTTGTAAGTTTTTCACCTTTAAAATTGCCATTAGTTTAACTCTTGTTTAGACCGTTCCAAAGATTATCTGAACATCCTATAATACTCTTACTAAAAGAAGAAGAAAAGAGAAAGGACGGACAAAGAAGGGCTGCCTCTGTTCTGATTTTGTAGCTCAGGTGATCAGCATCATCAGAAAAGAACAGATGGTTGTTTGGACTTGATGAGCTAGTTAAGATATACAAGCAACAGCTGAGGGATTCAGGATTACCTACAAAGTTAGGACAGTAGTTTTCCTTACACGTCAGGTCGGGTCGGGGAAGGATTTGGTGTGTTTTTAACTGTACTGGTTTTTGTAATGCTAGAATGAGAGGCTGCTTCTGTCTCCAAGTTAAGCAGTTCTGTAGTTTTTGCAGCACAGCTGCATGTTTCCACCAGGTTTGCAGATCTTGGTTTGCCTTCAATGCTCTTACTCTTAATGAAGTTTGAGTAGATCTGGGTGTTTCTCGTGGTATCCCTGTGTCACTCAAGATGCTGCGTAGGACTGTGATTGCTTCAGAGCTGGCTTCATCTCTGAGATAAGTAAAAAGAGGTAAGAGCCTCTCGGTTGCTAATCTCCTTAATGTTAGAATGAAATGCTATTCAAAATGTATCTCTATTGGAGGCCCCATGCTTTCTTTCATGCTTTTGATCACCATGAAGTAATTAATTTAGATGTCAGAAAGGTTAGTTAATATATCACTGAAATTCATATGGACACTGTTCAGTTGCAGAGCTATTGTTCTTTATACTATCCAGACTCAAGCCTTGCTATAATGTTTACTTTTTGTTCTCAGTCAAGAATTTCTTCTAGCTGTAAAAACCAAAATGTGGTGTGGTTTACATTTCTATAACTAAAGTTTGAACACACAACTACAGACATAGGGATTTAGGAACATAATTTACAGGAATTTATGGACAAACTGATATGTATTTGAGTTGTTATTTTTATATTATTTTAACTCATCAGAACACTTCTCATCCTGGAGAATTACTTATGTTACACCTGTTTATGCACTCTTTTGCTGGTGAAATGCAAAACATTTTGCAGAACTGGTGAATTTTACTAGTGTGTTAAGCAAGTGTAAGGTGAACCAAAGCAACTTAACGTTGATAGCATTTTCTGCTGCCTTTGACAAGGGACCTGATTTTGTGTGTGCTTTCAGCAGTAGGTCACTTAGGCATTGCAAATACTCTGCAGGTCATCAGGTTTTTTTCCTCAAATTGATGCTTAAGTCTCATGCAGAACAATACTGGGATGGAGACTATTGACTGAACAGCTAAGCTGTCTCAGAAATATCTATGCTGTAGCATGTTGAGAGCCACTATAATCTTGGCAAATGAAAGTCATGTATTCTGGGAGCTATCCTTGTGCAAGATGGTTGCCAATAATTCATTCTTCTACAGTAATGAATTAGACTGTGCCTGCATTGGGAGGGGAAGGAGAAACACTGGAACGTGTTTTTGAGTATAAGTAGTTCCATAAATAAATGTTTGTATAGAATTCAGAAATTGCAGAAAAAACAGAGCATACATTGTCAGAAGCTGTGTTGCTGTGTCTGAAGCATCTCTTAAACTTCCAGAAAGACATCATCACGTTGTAAATTATCCTGCTAAGTGTGAAATGCAAGCCAGAAGATTCACGTAGCATAGATGGTTTCAGGGGAACCAACGGAAACCAGAAGCAAGGAGGATGTAGAGAAAAACATCTGAATAGCAAATATGACTAGATCAGTTGGGATTAAATGAGCTCCAGAAGTCCATTACAATCTGAATTATTCTATAATTTTCTGATCATTATGTAAGTTGGATGCTACTGCTTTCTTAAAAGCAGATACATCGCGTGTCAGATATTTTAGGATTCAGCTTCTCATAGTGCTGTATCTCTAAAAAGACAGTTCTATACCAGTACAAAAAAAAAGATTTTAGTTAGAATTTTCTTCTTGGTTTTTAATTTGCTCAATTTAAGTATAGAAGTGTGTTATGTATTCACTTTGGGTATACTTCTTACTTCTCCTCTCCCAGGTAATAATCACGTAGGTGTCGTTGCCCCCTAATAACTTTAGAAGCTAGTGACAAAGGATTAAATTCCTTTTGTCTTTTTTTTTTTTTTAAATGCTTTATAACTCATGCTCATAAACATGCATTGGATTGACATACACTATATGAATTGGTTTTTTTTTCTTTTATCTTGAGAGAAGGCTGTATTTCTGGTTAAAATCAGAGAAGTCTAAAAGAAATAAGTTTATTATTTTTATTTTGACTTTAGTTTTTCTCAGAGATATGAGAAGTGTCATTCATATGGTGAATGCTTGTGTAATGATAGTAAGTTGAAGTGCAACCAAAGTTTGGGGTTTGGGTTGGGTTTTTTTTGAGTTCTGAAGTGCACAGTGCAATTGTAGTAATAATGAACCTTGTCCTACAGTGAGGTTACTCTGTAGATAGCAGAAAGAGTGGACAGATTCACTTGAGCCATGCTGTGCTACTTTACCAGGATGCTATATTTGCTGTGGGGTTATTTTCTGCTGATCTCATTAGCCCAGCTGCCATTGAGATGAATGAAAGGAATTGCTTGGGGAAATAAAATACAGTATTTTTTTCCTAGCATTTTCATGGGCTTGTCTGGGCCTCCATCCTATGACTTCTTGGTCTCAGAGTGAGGCTTATGTTAGCATTTGCAGGAAGTCCGATTCAACTGAAGGACTTGATCCTATAAATATTTGCAGTTTCTTAACTATGTGCATGAAACCAGTATGTCCTTTCCTACTTCCCAGACTATTAAATGCAGGATCAAATCCCAGAACAATACCTTAAAATACCTCCAAAAATATACACACACAATGTGCATTTTATCAAAGTCCTAATATTTCTGTTCTGCATGTTAAAAATGCTTTATCAAATACGGTGGAGTTCTTTGAAGCCATATATTAAGAAGGGAAATTACATTAATTCAGTAGGGTAAGAGTCATCTTGTTCTGCAGTGTTTTTTGAACTTTAATGTGGGATTTAGAATTATTATTATTATTTAGAAATTATTTAGAAAAATTTAGATGAAGATTGGAATGAATAGTCGCTCTCAACAGAATATCTGAGTTTGAATTCTCTGGTACATTCCAGTAATGTCGAATAATCATTTTTGTCTTCCTTTGTGTGGGGGGTATGGGGGTGTGTTTGAGGGCCATAAGGCATTTCGTTTACCTATTAGAAGTGAGCTTTATATATTTATTTATAAGAGAAAAGAAAAAATATGTCAAAATGCTTTCTGTTTAGAGATAATGCATACAAGTAATATGCCATTTTAAAGGCAGTATCTAGACTATCGTGCTTTTTAAAAATACATTGTATAGAGTGCAAATTAAACACTTTTGGGAGAAAGATAATTACATGCAAATAAATACTGAACTTGCAAACTTCTTAATACGTGTTTTGTGCAGTGGCTTGAATTTTGGAGGGAAAGCAATGAGTCTAGGTTGCACAGTCTTGAGCCAGGTTGCTGATTAACTGTGTTAAAGGAATCTTCTGAAGCTAATACGTCTGCTGAACACTGCTTATAAATCATATTATGTGTGTCAGTGGCTCTGCTCCTAGAAAGACTTGCATATATGCTTAATGCTGTGCCATGTGAGTGTTCCCCTCGAGGTGACAACTCATGCTGAGTAAAATCAAGGGTAATTGTAAATCCTTTCAGGCTCAGATCCTGTTTGCAAAGTTATGTATGTGCGCATACGTATGCAAACACTGTAAACTGCCATGTGTTACACTTTAAAAATGCCTGTTTACAGCTGAGCAGTATTTTCCTGTGCTGTTCACCAGGTTCTTTGTATTTAGATTGGGCTCTAGCAGTGCTGGCAGCAGAGAGGAAAGTTTGTGTATCTTAAACTAGGCTGGCTGCTTCTATGAAGGAAGTTTTTGGATTATCTAGTAACCTGCTATCCCTATCAGCTAAAGATCATGTTGTACTAACTCTCAAAAGCCTTTTGGGGGAAGCACAGCATACCCAGGCCATTGCACAGGATTTCACTCCTGAATTCTCTCTCCAGCTCTGCACAGAACCGGGAAGCTTCAATGGCCATGGAAAGGCCCCAGTTATAGGCTTCAAACCCTGCTCCCAAACCTGGAGTCCTTGCAGGCAGACTTTGCCTCTGGGAGGATGCATGTTACACTTTCCCCCCTGCATGGGTGGCTTTTCTAGGGCCATCAGCTGCCTCTTCCCTATCTGCTACAGAGAAGCATCTGGAGGAGTTTTTGCAACTTGGAGAAGCATTAACTCTGAGAAGTTATTTGTGTTGTTTGAAGTATGGCTACTCCCTGGTACTGTCATCTTCTCACCCATGGGAACTTGACCTCATGGAAAAGCTTGTGTGGGCTCGGTGTCATCATTTAAGCATGTCAGAGAGTTGTTGTTCTTCACCCTGCACTCCACTCTTGTTACCGGAGAGGAACACTGAGCCCATAATCGGTAACAGAAATCTTGTTTGATGCTCCTGTTAATAAACATTGCACACAACTGAGTTTATTGTCCCTCTGATGCAAGTCATCCTCTAACACAGTAAAAGTGCAGTTAGCAGATGCTGACCACACTGCACAATTCAGTACAAAAGTATATTTTTTTATTTTATTTTTTTAGAGTGGAAATTAAACATTCCCCTTTCATTAGGAGGGAGAAGATGTATCTGATTTAGAATGACTAGAGTAGTAAGTCATGGGCAGAATGATGGATCTGAGATATACTTGAAGGGATAATTGTACACAACCAGTAAAGCTGGTAAATATTTAAGGGTCATGGGTTAAATGTCAGAGCCACAGTACTTGAGCTCAACTCCATAAAGTATCAAGAATGACTGGTAATTAAATCCAGGGTATATTTCACCAAAGGGAAATAAATTTGACAGCTAACAACCAATACTGGATTACCACCTCTCAGAGGTTAGGGATCATGCTAGTAATTGTAGGTGGTTTACAGTTGTTAACATAATAGTAATAGGTAGAATGATTGCTTACTCATAGACATCACAATACCAAGCAAAACTAAATCTTCTGTGTGTTAGAGAGAAAAAGAAGCCCGCTAATCATTACAGTGACTTCATTTTACTTCACTTGGCATTTACTGTTTAAAATAAACATCCTTAGGCTGTTCCTGCTTAAATTTTGAAAGTGAATGTAATCATGATACAATATCCTCAACTCTTCCCTGAAGTTGAATGTAAGGAAAATTTAAACTTGTGATAGAAAAGTGGTTTAGTAATATCTTTTTCTGAGTTGTTTTACAACTAGAAAGCAACATGGATAGAGATGTCTGCATTTAATGATTGTGACAAATTCCTTTCTTTCCCTGCCCCTGCTCCCAAGCAGATTTTTACCACTGCATAGTCCTCTCTTGAATAAGCTCTCCTTGGTAATCTGCAAAGACCTTGCACTTATGGAACATTTTAGCCAAAATTTTCAAGATATGCTTAAACCCAAGGTTGATAATTAACGTGGTTTCACATACTGGAAAATGATGCACAGTATATCTGATGCAGGTTTTATTAATTGCAAAGTCTTCTGTGTTGTATTTTAGGTGATCACCTAAACTAGACGCTAGTTTCTTCTCGGCAGGACTCACTGCACAATAGTTTTTATATTTGACTGCAGAAGGAGGTGCTTAGCAGAAGCTCTGGCTGGAGAAAGGATTCATTAGCAAGATTTGAGGGCAGAGGTGGGAACAATATTTAATATTGGAACAGAGCAAAGAGCTTTCAAAATGTTTAGTCAAGTGGTGTGGTAGCCCCCAAAACTGTCTCGCATCCCATCTTCAAAGCAAGTAATTTCTATAGCAAAGACCCCCATTATTTTGAGAAGCTTGACAGAGAAACTTCTCTGCTCCTGCCTGCTGTCCCATTGACTCCAGTCCATTTGGTGTTTTGCATCACCAAAGGTTTGTTGTAATCATGTTCAACTTGGAGGATGATCTATTTGGGTGGAAAGGCAAATACCTTTTCACACCTATGAGAAGTGTAATTTTTCACATGTATGTTCATCCAAACAGTATTTAATAATCTTTGGGCTTGAGAGGAAGAATGCAAACTAAGCCAAACTTATGTAATTGTGAGAAACCGTCATGAATAAAAAGCTAACTGAAGGTATATATGTCTAGTGTTGAAAAAATTCCTGGCCCTTTTCAAAAAGTCTTTAGTTCTCTATACCCAGGTTGACCAGCAATGGCAGAGAGGGGAGTGACTTGAAAGCTTGACTGCTGCTTATAATGGAGCAGGATGTGTTGGTCTTTGATAATTCAGTTCATTCTGGCAGCTTGTGCCGTGTTGCAGGTTGACAGCTCTAACTTGGATTAAGCTGACTGGAGTGGTAGTCATGTAAGCGGCAGTGAAGATAAAGCAACTTACTGTCAGCATGAATAAATTTAAGTAAATCCCTGAACACTTGCAGGTCTCTACAGTTTTTGGCAGAATCCTCCTACTTATGGTAATGAAGAGGACACAGTTTGTATTTTCTTGCCTCCCAGAGGTAAAACTCTGACGACAACAACAACCTTGACTCAAGTGTGCAAAATGAGGTGATTGGTAACAAACCTGAGCAATTTTATTTATTTGTTTAGGGGGGGTTGTTTGTTTTGAGGGTTCTTGGGTTTTTTTAATCCTTTCCTGTACCAGCAAGCTTCCTACTGGGATAGAAAGTTTCTCCAGGTTCCTTGGGGGTGAGTGGGTTTGTGTGAGTGACCTCCAAGTGACAGTGACTTGCCGTTGACACCAGCGCTGCTGTTGCTTACTTGCTGCCTTCTTCTCTTCCTCGCTGTTCCTCTGTCTGTGTGTCCCCCCATTTTTCTCCTCTGCAGCCGTTTGTCCGTGGGCAGTTGTAATGCATGGCACAGCCCTTGGTTTGTCTTTCAGGTCCTCCTGTTTCCTTCTTGTGAGGCCCAGAGGTTTCCAATGTCTGCAGTCGTTTCAGGTCTTCCTTTCAGAAAGGCAAAAGCTGATGTGGAGATCCTGTCCAGACCTGTGGGAAAGTGCAGCCTAGCAATAGCTATTAATACTGTTCCTTTCCCACTCCTTCTGAAAGGAACTCCCAACAGGAAGGTTTCAGCGGTCTGCACAACTTCGCGGCTTCGCTTTAACTCTTTGGCTCCTACATCATTAAGCTGCCTCAACAAAGCCGCCTCAGCTTTTTTTGCCAAATGTTCATTGTCTCTTGAAATAATTGCTAGCAGAGGTTTACCATTAAGAGTCTTTACAACAGCGTTTTTCCCACTCCTCCCCAGGGAGATGTTAGTAGTGCTTGATTCAGAGATTATTGATGTCGACTTCAGTATTTGGAAATATGTCTTGACTGTCATCAAGGTTAATAAAAACGTTTTTAAGGATAGTATCAACAGGTTAGTTTAGCTTACCAGTAAATGGTCGCAATGTGTGAAGGGGTTTGCATGCTAACCTTTCTGGAGTGTAGTTCGCTCTGTTCCTCGGGGGTCTGCCCTCCCTCAGCCTACATACTGAACTCTAATGAGATACCGCACGCGCACCGCAAGGGAAGAATGGAGCTTCTCATTGCTCCGTGGTAATCTCTATCAGCCGGCGTCATTTTTGACACATAGGAGAGATTATCTGCCTCTTGTGGCCTCTCTTATAGGAGCTCTAAATAAAATTAAAACAAAACACGGGGGGAGGGTTATATATTTATCACTGCAACATAGGGTAAGCCATTTGAAAAAATGGTTAATTTTAGACATATTTCAAGGTGCCAACTATTTACGATATAGTCACTGAAATACTAACACTACAAGTTCTCCCTAGGGCATTTTTTACTGTTTTTGCTGGTTTTCCCCTCTTGGAAACAAAAATAATGTAGTTGGTTTCACTTTTGTTTCTAGTCTGATTCTAATCGATGGCATCCTAGTTTTTGTGGCTGAGCACCATATTACCGCATTGGCATCTTAACATGAAAAGAAGGTATTTCATTTGTAAAACTGGAAGGCTGGATTCATCCTTCTGATCCCCTTTTAACATCTGTCCTTATTTTTCAGACATATTTTTAAAACTTATTTCTATAGTTCTGTGGAAAAATTGGCTTGTGAATATAATTGTCAGCACAGTTATTGGTAAAATGTCTTTCAACAACACATTCCCCGTGGTTGTTGCATAAACAGTGAAAAGTAATAAACATAATAATAGAACTTTATTTGCACATTCCTGGCATTTTTAATTTAAAATGAACTAGACCCTTTTTAAAATGTAATGGAAGATAAAGGATGGTAGCAGTGTCACAGTGTTGTTACAATTAGAGTATCCCAAAAACATTAACTCTGAATCATATTATGCTTTTTGTAAATCTGGTGGAGTTTTTGTGTTACTCCATTCTTCCACAATCCTTTCCTTTTAAACCTCCCAAGAAAAATAGGAATGCTGCCTAAAAACGTGTACCTAAAAAGCACAACTTAAAAAGCTGCTTCTTTTTTTATTAAAAAAAGAACAAAAGGCACACATACATGTTCTTTGTGGAAAACTAAATTATGTAAGAAAATAAATGCTACTTGAGAGGAAATGTAACAGATGAAGTATAAAGAGTTTTACTTCCTGTATTTTGATTTTTAACCTTTCCCAAACTTTCTCTATTGTAAAGTTAAAACAAAGTCTTATCAGCAAGTGCCATATAGCAGCAGCTGGATAGCATTAGAGCCCTCTGTATGAGCTATTCTTCTTCATTACCTTTTTCATGACAGCTCTTACTTTGCACAGAAAATGTTACTTTGTATTGGAGATTTATGTAATTCAGGTGTCTTCCATTCTGAATTAAAGCATGGCTGCAGTGGAAATGAGGGGTTTACAAGTAGAATCAATACAAATTTATGGGAGAAAAAAAGATCAAATTCACAAAGTTCAGTGAAAAAACATGAGTTTATACAAGGACTTTAATGACTCCCCTTTCCCTGGCCCCACCTCAAATCATCCTTCCTCCCGTCGTTTCATGTCAGTGAAAGAGGAGCATTATTTTGTTGGTTCAGAGAGGGCGTTTGATGGCAAATCTGTTTCTGGTTTCTGTGTGCATTGAAACTAAATAATCTGATGGTTGCATTCCTGTTAGAGCAAAAATGGCACATGCTCTTGCTCATTACCTGGTAAACTGATGTGGTTAATCCCTAACTTCTAATGTTTATTTTAAATTTCTCTAATTTACTTAAATAATAACTTAAATTTGGAGCCAGCAGAGAGGTCTGCTACCAGTACATCACTCGGCCCTGGAGGAATCAAATTACATCTTGGACTTCTTTCTCTAGCACTGCCCTAAGGAGCATGGGAGTGCTAGAGAAGTGCCACCACTATCCCCTAGGGTGAGAAGGCATTGGTTTATGTTACAATTTCTAGTGACTAGATTCGTTTGGGATTTTTCTGATTAAATATTTTATCACAGGAAAAAAATTGTTGTTTTGTTTAAATGAAAAGTTTGCAGGAGTCTACCAATTTCAGTGGTGGTCAAAAAACCAGGTTCAAGTCGTCATTACCTCTACCAGCACTGTCAATTTTAGACCAATGACCTACAAGTTCAATCCCACATTACAGCAGTACATTTTACCGTATCACTAGATATTCTAAAATGGGTATTTACAGATCTATTCCATGGGAATCATTTTGCAGCAATGACTTGACCCTTGTCTCCCACATGCCACCTGAAACTTCTGGTCTGTGGTCTGTAGAGCTGTATGCTCTTGGGTCCAATGATAGGAAAATATTTGTACAAAGGTATCACACCTCCAACAAAAAAGATGCACGGGGACAACCTGAGAATAACCACTAAGATGTTTAAAGGGCTAAGTTTCAAGCCCCTGATATGTTTTGAGTGGACTAGGGATTTAAGAGGTGGGTAAGGGCTCTTTACACATTGAGCAACAGGTGGTTCTGGGATAGGTCTCTCCTGGGGCCACTGTTTTGTTTTGCCTTCCCTCTCTCAACTTCAAAAGGCTTGGGTTCATACCAGTGTAAAGTGGGAAAGTTTCAACATTGCAGAAAGGTTATTAGGAACAAGATGGTGATTCCTCACCCAGATTTGCCGGTTACCCTTCCAGCTGTTTTGAGAGTGCATTGTCTTATTATAAGCATGCTCTAAGTGAGACCTTTTTGCAGCACGTAGCGGTGCTGATGTGAGTCAAGGAGGCTGAGAACAGTAGTGATATCTTAAGGGGAAAACCTTCCCTGGAAATTAAATTCTTTATACTCCGCTCTGTTTCCATGCAAGTATTAATGCTTGCTGATTAAGGGACCAGACCAGAGGAAGCCTACAGTTGGTGTTTCTCATTTGAATGTGTGTTTAGGCTGGTTTCCTAAGGAAACAAGGCTTAGGCAATCACACTGTTTTTCTGTGCCTTCCTCCTCCCTGGGGGCTTTTGAACCTGCTAGACAATTTCAAATGAGAGTCTCGCAAGTAATTAATTTTCTTTAAGTCTGAAAATCAGTGGCTGGGGAAGGGAGAGGAACTGAAATTAATGCCTCACTGAGGGGATAGTAAGTACAATTTTGCTGTTGTCCATTCTGTTTTACAGGAGTTGCCTGGTCGGACAGCACACACATGTGCTTTCGCCTGGCTCTAGCAGAGGCTGTCTCTTGCTTGGGGAGGTGCTATGGGTAACGTTGGAAGAGCAGGAGCTGTTGCAGGAGTGAAGGAGCAGCTGAGATGCAGAGGGACATTAAAAAATATAAATCTGTGAGAAGACAGACAGACATGAATTCGGTTGCTCACAGGGCAAATTGTTGCAAGAGTGGACCTCGCAGGGAGAGTTGCTAGTCTTCATACTTTGTGGAAGTTCTCCTGTCAGCTGTGGGACAATCGCACCTTTCTGGGCTGTGACAACACAACCCATACGTGCCACTTGCCTAGTAATTTCTGACTGTAACCTGATAGCTTACGTAGGAATCCAGACAATACCAGGCAGAGCAGTTGCATTTCCTGTGGCTAAATCCTTTTGAGGATGGCCAAAAAAAATTTTTTTTTTTTTAAAAGATGTTTCCTAAAGCTTTGGATTCTTGTACGTCTACTTTCCAGTCTACACCTGTGCTTTTCAGTTCTGGTTGCTGCATCATCTTTTTTGCATCATCTCTGGGGTACTTCTCTAGTTTAGGCAAGATGACTGACAGCTGTCTGTATCTGCTAGTGCTGTCACTTGTTAATCCAGAGAGCCAGACCCTCCAGTGCTGTGCACCTGCAAACAATAAACTGTCACCATTGCAGTGTAATTACTTTTATTTTTTAGCATGTTTTAAAATATGTAATAGTATTTGTATGGCTCGTAAACTTAAAATACATAATACTGTCATCATGTAGGGGCCAGATGATCAGTATTGCGTTAGCTTTGCTTTTTTTCCACACTACCATTTTTACATCTATTCATTTGAAAACTTTCCTCAACAGATGTAGCATATGTTATGGTCTGATGGCTGCCAAACTCCAGCTGCAAACTTCTTGAGGCCAGGACCCTCTTCTGAAACTCTGTCATTTCAAGCTCTGACGTATATTTGAGGACAGTTCTCCAGCCTTTAATGGTCTTCAGGGACAAAGTCCAGAAACTTAGGAAAGAGCAATCACACCCGAAGAGAGGCTCTGAAGTCTGAAAATGTTTTGGTGCATCTCTGTCTTGGTCCTGTTTTTAAAAGAATTAAGTAATTTTAGAATTGCTTGTTCCCTTCTGTCAGGATGTCAATCCTGCAATCCATACCACTTCAATCTCTCCGTTTGAATTTTCTTCATTTTGTTAAAATTCCTATTTATCTCAGGCTTTCCTGCGGCTCTGTTCCTCCTTGTTGTTGCAGGGTGCTTAATTCCTGTTTAGGAGTGGGATGAAGACTCTGTCAGCAGAGTCTGGGCCCTTACAGTCACTGGGAACTAGTTTGGAACTTTGGGACAGCAGGTGTCCTAAATCACCCAAAGCAGCATCCTCTTTCTAGAGCAGTTCAGCTGGGACCCATAAATCTTTATTCATCAACCAGGTTTCTGTGCTTTAGCCCTGGTATCTCTTCTTGGTCCTGGCACCACAGCAAGTGACATCTTGAAAAGGTTGGAATGTTCTTACTAAAAGCATTAAGTGAAAACAGGAAAGAAACGCAAAGAGTCAGAGAGAGAGAGAGTTTGTTTTCTATTGGGAGGTAGGAGCAAGACTCACTGCAGTCAGAAAAAGTCATTTGGCTTCCAGAGCATTCTTCTGGAAACCAGCTTGAATGAAGACCAGCAGAGTGACAGACATGAAGTGCCAATGCTTTCCTACTCAGAGGGGAAAATACAGAGGTGAACTAAAATAGTCAGCAAAAGTTTTGTGTGCAAGTCAGTTATATATGTTAAAGAAACATCAGACCAGGGATATATCAGGTTAAGACTCCAGCTGGTCTACAGATGGAGTGAGAAGGATTAGAGAAATGTGCCATCACAGAGGATTACAAGGAAATCTTGAGAGTAATTAGTATGAAAATACTGAACTTTCAACAGTGTATTAACTGTTCATAGGAACTGCCATGCTGGCTCAAACCAGAATTTTGTCTTGTTAAACACCCTGTCACTGGCCAATAATGAAAGCTTGGGAAAAGAGCATAGGAGCAAGGCAAGCTTATAAGTGATCCTTCCCAACTTCGACAGTGAGTAAGGTGCTCAATGCCTGTGAATTTTTCAGGACCTGACTTTGTTTCAGCACTTATGAATGGAATTATATTTCTAAATCTCTGAAACCACCTGAAAAAATTGACGTAATTGTTTGTTGCCAAGATCTTGGAAGATTATCTGAGCAGGAAAACAGACATAGGAGCATCTCGCATAAAAGAAGATATTCCATTTACCCAAGTGACATGGCAGTAAAGCCAACAGTAGATACGGTACCTATCTTGGAGAACATGGCATGTGTGCAATAAATGCTAAATATGGGGGGGGGGTTAACCATAATGAACACTGTAGAACACCTTAAGCTATTCTGCAGCTCAATGAAGTACAGAATGGTATGATTCAGTTCTGCCTCTCGCCAGTCCTAAAAGCAGTATTCTCTCATCAATAAAACATGCTTGCTTATACTAGAGCGTTCAAAGTGGAATCTCGGCACAGTTTAGCTTTGAGTTTTTAAGTGGGTGTCAGGGAGTTAGGTCTGGCTTCATGTTAAATTTCTGTTAGATTTGGGCAAGACAGAGAATTGTTTGAAATTGGGAATTGCTTGGACAGCAGAAATAAGAAATAATCCTGAATTTGTCACTGGAGGAGTGAGCATGTTCAGGTCACAGGAAAAGCTTTTTTTCCTTCTCTGGTTCTCCTGGTTTTCTGTGAAAATTTAGTGCTGTAACTGTGTAATTTGTCATTTTGTGATGATTTCCTCTGATTTTTAGCTGTTATTAAATGACTTAATTCCTGAATGAATAGAATGTGTATGTGAAATATTAATGTGTTATTATTGGCTCATCAGGTCTTGTCAGGCAGATATATTTCTGCCTTGACCCATTAAATTTTTAGTAATCCTATTGGAGGTCTTACCATTATTAGTACCTTCCAAAAAATTAATCAGTCAAGAAATGCTAATTAACATATATTTGTAAAGAGTTAGTATATCAGCACAGTTAAACTTTAATAACACCTAAATAATTTCTTTTTCTTAGACGCGTATGTTTACCATGGGTTTTGTTGTTGCCTTTTTTCCCCAGGAGATGTGAAGGAGATGCTACTATGTTCACCTCATTCCATCTTCTTTGTTATCTTTCTTAATAATTAAAAGGTGGCCATTCATGGGTAGCAGTTTGCAGCATACTTGTCCTATTTAAGTCTTCTGGATTCCTTCTTAAAGAGTACAGGTCAACAAAAAAGCATGTGAGTGTGTGGGTAACTTTCATAAAGCAGGTGTGTCAGGAACATAATAGTTTGTGCTTTCGTTTCAAGAAATTTACAGTTTAATTACAACACACTCAGTGCTCTCAGGGAAAAAAAAAAAAACTGAGAAAAGACAAAAAAGGCTTTGTAATCCTGCGCTGTGTTCAGGGTTTAGATCTCACCTTGTAAAAGTTTTTATTGCAGCCTTCTCCTCCACTTGTGCCATGAAACAGTGAATCACTCCTTCATGTCTCTAAGTACAACTGCAGCTCTCACGTTTTATCCTGACACCTCCTAGATGAGCTTTCCATACCAGGGAAAGGGAGGACATTTGATGCTTCTAATATTATCCTGACGCCTCCCCTTCTCAGAGGAGTCAACCTTGCTGGCTGCCTTGGCTGTGAATCCCAGCATGAGACCACATTCAGGGTGATTAATGTATGCAGGGGCTCAAACCACCCCTCGGCTTCTTCCAAGGCATTCATTCTCATGGCATAACATTTCATGTGTTCAGCTGTAGGATGACCTGGGCAGAGGCCCAGTGGCGCCGATAATTTTCCGTCCTTTGTACGAGTATCCAGAGAAACTGGTCCAAAGAGACTGACAGTGGCCTCCCTCGCTGCTGCTAATGATCTTCAGTAGCTGAAGACTTCCTTCCTTGTGTGGCCCTCACACCTTACTGCGTAAATGGGTGATCTGTATTGTGGCTGTGGAGACAGAAAATGTTAACTCTTCTTCCTTAGAAAATGATAACCTCACTCCTTTTCTGGTTTGGGGGTTTTGTTTTTCTTTGAGTTGGGGGGGGGGGGGTGTAATGTTTTTCCAGAAGGTGGTTTGTGTTTTTTTTTCTCAAGGAGCTCATCAAATGGTGCTATTACAGAAGCTGTTCAGCAGGTTTTATGTTAGCTTTCCCTTTGGTACTCCACTGTGTTTTACTTTGGCTAAATAAAAAAAAATCTAATTTAGCAAATTCTTTTTTTTTTCTCCTTCCTTTTAGTGTTTATACATGAGAACCAATACTGCAGTTAAAACGTTGTCTTTTAATAACCTGCCTGTTTTAAGAAAAAATACTGAATTTCACTTGAACAAGAACATTTCTGTAATAACATACTAGTCAGCTTGAGTAATGTGAACACAATTGTGCCCATAGGATGAGGCATACGACAGAGAGATTTCCCCTGTTACTTTGCATGTGGCTGTTTCAAATTACCTTAATAACAGGGAAATGCACACAATGAGAAATGCACAACAAGAAGGTATCTTATCCAAAGAAAATAATGGCTGCATACTCCTCAGTAGCTGAAAAAGAGGCAAACGTGTAATGAAATGCAGAACAAAGCATGAGGGAATGTCTTGTTACTTAAAACACTAACTTAAGCTTAGACAAGGTCTTTAGGTATACTTAAGCTTTTCTAAGGCAACCTAGTATAGTTGGAAGTATTAGCAAAGGTTTTGGTCTTGTTTTAAGGTTTCTTCTTGCTCTCCTGTTCTGTAGATACAAAAATGGTAGTTGCAAATGGTAATTAAGCCTTGAATATCCAACTACTTGATTTGTAGTATCTAGAAGAAAAGCTGGTCCTGAAAATCTCCATAAAGACCATGGCTAGTCTTGGAAACTCGTTGGTGTAGCATACTTCTCAAGACAGATGAACCACAGGGCATACAGCCAGAAAGCACCTGAGAGCCAGCTCCATGAATTTAAGCTGCTGAAGCCCACTGCGTTGTTTTGGCTGTGCAACTGCGGTGCCTGGCTGTGCCGGGGGACGTGGTGCCCCCTTCAAGCAATTGGGGAGTGCTCTGGGTGCCTGTGGTTGTCTCTGGTCCCTTTCCCAGAGTGCAATTTCAGTCCCTGGAAGAAACTAGTAAAGGTCTTGAGATGGTCTAAAGTGATGAGATCAATGGAAGAAACAGATGAGTTTCTTGATTTCCTTACCCCAACTGGAGGCAGAGAGGTAATCTGAGACTGTGTTGGAAAATGGGATGTACATCAGTCGTACACAAACTCTTTCTCAAATGTGAAAGAGTGCATTTGGGTTCCTGTTTTCTATCGGTGCTATACCCTATTTTCATCTCAATAAAGATGGACTCTTCTTTTCCTCAAAGTAGTTCTAAAGGTCACTGATGTTACACATAATTTTTTTCCGGGCCAGGCCCAGGCATAGAAAGGACAAATAAAGTTCATCTCTTGCTTGAAAAGTATCTTGGTTGGGAAACTGAAAGATGTTGCTATATTTCCAGATAGACGTTTGCATGTAGTTGGACTCTAGTGCAGAATTCCTCAGTCTCTCTTAACTTTCATAGGCTTATCTCCAATAAAACTAGGGACATGGTGAACATTCCCAGGAAAGCAAAAAGCTGCCTGTATTTCTGTTTCCCAAGGAGAAGCTCCCCTCAGCTACAATCTGTGGCCCAGAGAGCCCATGGGAAAACTGCATGAAAGCATTTCATGTAGAGCCAGCTGCTTCAAGCTCTTAAGCAAGTGGCCTTTGATTTTACTAGGAATATTGTGACTTTATGTGATGACCTCCAGAGAGCATAACTCGTATCTAAGGAATAGATGGAGGTACACCATAAAGTACTCACCACAAAAAGACTTGCACAAAAAATTAAACCATTGTTTATTATTGGGAGGTGGAAAAACAAATAGCAGAAATGCAATATCAGACGTAGAATCCTTATCTCATATCAGTAAACTTCTCAGTCCAGTTTATTGGAATAGATCTGAAACTTCGGTATGTGTGTGCATGTGTCGTCTTTTTTTTTTTTTACCTTCTCTTTTCAAGGATGAGGAAGGTAACATAGATAGTGTATCACATCCATACACTAGATTTGGATATCCATAAAGTAGATTAAAAGATTAAAAATTAGGAAAATGTAGCATATACAGTTTGAAAAGCCAGAAAATATAATGTTAACTTCTTGCTTATTGAGCTTTCTCTGTCTTTGAAAGACAGATTTCCTGCAAATTTTGAAGGACTACAGGAAAGTTTATAGCAGTTTCTTCTTTTTGTATGAGGACAAATCTGTACTTGGAACAACAGAAGTAGGCCAGTGTGTGCAGTTAATGCAAAAACAATCAAAGACCTGTTAATAAGCATAAAATCTTCAAAAAGACCTCTCTTCTGCTCAGATAACTTCAGTTTGTTCCTGCATCTATAGCTGATTAAATAGAAAACACTCACTAAATTCAAAGGTAGTCTGTTGAATGCTGACTATACATCAAGCTAGTATTTTTCAAATTTTAATGCTAAGTTAGCAAATGAGTTCTAAAATTACTGCTTATTCAGAAATAAACACATTATTCCACATTGCCTTATGAGAACCTATTGATTTTTAAATGTTAAAAGATTAGCTAGTCTTTAGTAAAAGCAGGAGCATTTCTGTGGATAGAAGAGAATCCACAGCAAAGAAACAGTGTTGGTCTCAGGGTGCTTTGTACAGTGTGGCTGAAACAAAAGACATTTCCAGTAATTTCTTTATTTCCCAGAGCCAATGTAATAACTCTTTGATATTTCTGATGGTGTAAGTCTGATGTCCTGGGCCTTTGTGGCCATCAATAGTGACAAAATTCAAGCCAGTTTAAAGACCAATTGCTTTAAGATGGCATATCCTAGAGAATCAAGTTTTTGTCTCCTAACTTAAAGAAATTCCAACCAGTAAATGAGTAGTTAGAGTAACTTTTTACTGTTATACTCTGTGCATTGATGCACCAAACTTACAAACATTTACATATGTAAAGTAGTTCCTACTAGAGTTCTTGGGATTATTCATAGTTATCAAAGTATTGATGTGATGTTATTTGCAGGATCAGGGCCTTTGCTGTCTTCTAGGCTTTTTTTATTCTATTGTATGTTCTCATCCTTACATCTGTCTTTGTAATGCTTTAAAATGAACGTTTCAATAGCCTCTGCTTGTAGGAGCCTTACTTAGAGAGTGTGTGTAAGCAAAACGTGTGAAGATTATTTTTCCTTCGTGGTTTTTTACTTTCTGGGGAAGGAGGATCCTCTTCCCAAACTGAACCTGCTATTCTGAGGTCAGTAAAGATTGAACTCGATCATCTATGACAGGTACAGTTTTAGTGTGATTTTTTTTTTTTTATATTTTTTTCCACCTTTAAATAATTTAAATATTTTTAATTAAAAGCTTTCATGAACAGGCATAGCATTTAATTTAGTAAATATTTCCATGTAGAGCAGTTTCCTTTTAATTAAATGCTTTAGGAATAAATTAGCTGTTGTGTTTCTTATGAAAACAGACATAAAAATGTTCGTGTGTATATGACTGTAATACAGCAGATACAAGTGATGAAGAGTTAAAGGTGCATGTGACTAAAAGTCAAAGCACTAAAACATTTCCAGAAACTTGTGCAGTTTTATCATTGTCAGAAAGATAAAATGTTTTTTTTCTAAATTGTGTTAGTAGCTAAAATTATTCTGTTTGGTTTAGTTTCACTAAACAAAATCTTGTGTCCGTCTTGTTGTAGGGATTTTGAGTGCCTTAGTGAATTTTAAGCTCTTGCCATGAATGAAATATGGAATCAGACTGTTCAGTTCTTTAGAAGCTAATGGCTGCTGCTGTTGTTCTATCAATTAAAAAGAACAAGTAAGGAAGAAGTAGGTTTTGGAACTGTCTGCTTTATGGTAGTTCACACAGCCGAACAGAAATCTGAGAGCAAGACTTTAAGGGAAACAAAGAGCTTTACAGTATTTTTTTTTTTTTTTTTTTTTTTCAGGAAAACACACAGAAGCTAATTTTAGCTTCTTGATCAAATTGACCCAGTCTTTAACCCTGGCAAACGTTACCACAACACACTTCCAATAGACAATAGTTTGCATACCAGCATCACACTGGAAACAGATGTGCGCGCAGGACTGGCTTTTTTGGGAGACTCTCTGAGAATTCCACTAGAGTGAAAGCCTGAAAGTGCTTTCTTCCTAATTGGGTTATAAACTGGGTCTTCTTTCAAACCCAGACTGGGATCTTTTCAGAGTCACTTGCGCTCTTTAAAAACTTACTATGTCACAGCTATGTTTTGACCAGACTTTCAAAATATCATTCACTTTGAGAAAAGTTGCTTGGCATGAAGCTTGATTATTATCTGGGGAGGGGAAGAAAACAAAATTGTTAACAGCTGGACTATTCATGGGCAATGGTTGTGCAGTTTGTATATCAAAATGTTTGGAATGTGAACAATTACCTCTTTTACTTTCTCACAAAGTCTCTTATAGTCTATAAAGTCTGACTTTAGTTGTTTTTATCAAAAATATGTAGTTCTTTTCCTGCTGCATCTTCTCCATATCCTCCCTCTCTCCTCTCTGCTGCCCCATCCGTTTTCCTAGCCTGATCATCATGTTCCAACTACAACTATGGCTGTTGCCAACCTCCTCACGATCATCTCTGATCCACTGCGTTCTGACTACCTGTAAAGTTTGGCTTTGTCAGGGACAATGTAATATTGGTCATCCCCTGGGACATGCATTTTTTTAAAAACAAGGCTGTACTTCAGAAGGCCCCTCCCATTCAGTTTTTTTATTTTTCTATAAATTGCAAAATTTTTAACTTTCGAAGTATTTAATCTGGTGTTTTGTGTTTTTTTTTTTTTTCTCTGAGACACCAAGTTAAAAGCCATTTCTTGTGGAGGGTAGAGAAATAATTTACCATGAAAAATGGTAAAATAACACATTCTATCTCATTTTGCATTGCATCTGATGGGCCACATCCTGGACATGGAGATAAGTTTGTTGGGATCACTATTCTAGTCAGTCGGCCTAATATATTATGTGGTTTGCAGTTGTATTGGGAACCCATTCCTGGACCGGAATTCCATTATTTGCACTGTTAAACTTGGTACAAAAGGACAAATACGCTCCAGAAAGTTTACAAGCAAGGAACAAAAGCACAAGTAGACACAGACAAACAATAAATGAAGGAAATAAGGACACAGTAGCAGCTACAGGGCAATCATCAAAAGTATTTGTAACATGCCTGCAAAGAATAGTAATGAGGGAATTTTCTAGATGGTCGCAAAAAGCTCTCTTCATCCACTGAGACTGAAGTGGAAGGAAAAGAAAAGTTCTCATGCTGTTTGATCTGAACATAGCATCTTAGCTTGTTGCTAAGATGGAAATCAAGAGTCTTGCATTTTTATTTGTACTACCTCTGTGCAAATCTTTGCCCCAGCTCAAGCAGATAATTTAAATTTTTAAATCACAGGTATTTTTTCTTCCTGGCACTGTTGCATTTTGTCTAGAACAGCTAGAATATATGCATGAAGTATTATTTTTTTTTTAAGTCATTATTATCTACCATGAGTGTTAATGAATCATATGACATGAGAGCACTAAGCCTAGGCTCTGGAGCACAAAGGGAGACTCTTCCTTTCCACCTTAAGTTTTGTTAATATCAACAGAACAACAGACAATATATTTTAAATTTAGCTATTCATTCAATATGGACCCAGTTTGCAAATAGTTATGAAGGAATTAAAATTGCATGTAGGTGTTATGCATACGGTATTTGCTAGAAGCAACTGATAAAGCTCTATACTTGGGTATTGACAGTGCAGCTCATAACCAGTGAGGCTGCATAAGGTATGATACCTGGAGTGGACGTAGTCAGAGGGGTACTAGGGTACTATAGCTATTTATTTAAAGATACTTTTTAATGTAAATGCTTATTAGGGCTAATTCTAAGCCTTTCAAAGCCTTAATTTTGGGAAAAGCAAGACAACTCAAATTAATTTGATAATCAATTGATAGTATGTTCTGCTGCTCTCTCTCATCTGTTAACTTAGCTTGCTAGTCACCTATGAATTCATCTCCTTGTCTGTATTTGGGGGTTACTCTGCCTTAGAAGATAGGAGAAAATAGCATTGAATGTAACCAGTATCAAACACATAAAATTGATCCAACAACGCACTGATTAAAAATGAGAAATGTATACAAACTTCACAGGACGTCATATTAGGGAAAGCTGTGTAGAGCAATCGTTTAATTTAGGAAAACCCTGGGAACTGGCAGCATTAAAATACTACATCTAGACAAAGAAATTATATTATTTCCAAATAGTACTTAGTTTCTGTCTTAGGTAAAGAATGGCTGCAGCTGATTGTTAAATTTGATCAGAAGTTCATTTCTATTGGAAGGTCTTTTTTTAGCTTTAAGGGAAAGAATGCTAGATAGGCATTTAGTCATCCCCTGTCCTCCCAGCATTTCTTAAAAGGTCAGTCGGGCTTGCATCACAGAATTGGCATGTTAGTGTTGTCTTACATCTGGAATGCGTGATACCAACATTTTTCTTCAGCCTATTAAGGGTACATTGGTTAACATGAAGGTGGATTCTGCCTCGGAGGCAAATGCCCTGAGAAATGGGAAGTATTTGGTACGCTGCTTTTCTTCCAGCTTTACCACAAGTGTAAACCTCCTTTCTTGTGCCTCCTCTAGAACCTGGTGTATGTTTGTGCCAGCGTTTGTTAGCATCATTGTAAACAACTTCCAGTGCGTCTGTCTCGTATGACTGTCTAGTTACTGGTCTGTGCCAGACTTGAACCTCTGGCCCGCTGTAAAAGTTTGGAAGCATCCACTGGACAGTAACGTCATCCCCTTCAGACACGAAGTTGATGGCACAGCTGAGTATTAGGGCCGATTAGGTGTGCCTGCTGGGGCTATTGGTAAACGTCGGCTTGTAAGAACTTTATCCAAAAACGGGCAAAAGAAGTTAGAAGTTATGCAGTTATACTACAGATAAAATGCCTGTAATGAACTTTCATTTGTAATTATCGTGTTTTTTGGATATTGTTTCAATTGCCAGTGCCAGAGTAAACCACAGCTGCTTTCTGAAGCACGTTGCCTCTTGCAGAGTCTTCAGCCAGTATGCAAGGAACGTTACTCAAATGCATTTATTTTGTGTTGAATTTAGAAGTGTGTATCTCTTGAAATATTTAATTAATTTAAGTTTGGAAATTAAATGAGAAAAATTATTGTTTCAAGAGCATTAGAATTAGCAATTTATTTCCTCGTCCCTGGCAGGCCCACTTGCAGCTTGGCTCAGAAGATTTGAATAACAAGTCATTATCCTAGGCAGGGGAGTCTTCCTTTTGTCAAGTTGTGTTGTGCGTTTTGTAGCGAAAGAGAAGAAAACAAATCTTTAAGGAAAGCTATTTTGGTTCAAGGTATTACACACCACAAAGAAAAAGATTTTTTTCAATCCCTCTCTATTTGAAGAAGTCCAGACCTCTTTGAACTAAGCAGTGAGGTGTATTCCAGATGATCGATTTAGGAGACTGCTTTGGATCCTGTAACTAAGTTAGTTATAACTATTAATATTGTCGTTACTACTTGTCAAGGAGATATCAAAAAGAATGTGTGGCTAATGAACTTATAAGTCATATCTTTGTTCAAGGTAACAGCACAATAGTGCCAGGAGCAGAGTAACCCTTGCAAGGAATGGCTGCTGTCTGGTTGTTGTGGCTACAAATAGCACGTGGTTTCTGTAGCACAGGCTGTCCTCGTGACTGCGTCACTAAACCTTGAAGCTTTCTTATGATGGTCTGCTGGCCAGCTTGGCCATCTGATTTATGGAGACTTGGCTGGCTTAGGGGCCCAGGTAGCCAGCTTCTGTATTTGCAGTGGTGTAGATCAGGGCAAATGCAGGTGAAGGGAGTCCATGCGCCTCTCATTTTGGGCAATGCAGAGTTTACTCATTTCTCATGGGGTAGCCTACCCGTTCCCTATTTACAACAACATCTGTGCTTGTACTTAACTGCATGTTTGAAGACTTACTTGAATCAGAGCCAGAGCAGGTCATGCTGGAACGGTTTTCTCACATGAACAATACTAACTAATTTTTTTTTTTTTTTTCCCCCCATTAATTGTAGTTTCTCACTACTGCTCTGATATTTGCAGTACAACTTGTTATTAGTAAGGGTCTGGAAATAACACCAAACATTTATGTGTTTAGAGAAGATACCTACCGGCAGAGTAATTCTTTAGAAGGAATTATCAGCTGCATCTACTGTGAGTTTAGATAGGGTAAGATCTATTCCAGCTTGTCAAATAAGTTACAGGAAATGAAAAATAAATAAATAAAGGTTGTTACAAGCATGTATAGTGCTGATTTTCCAGTATTTTATATCATGATTGTATTAAAGTTTTCCCATAGGAATGCCAACATAACTTATAAATTTTAAGTTAAATGCTTGCCTGAATTAACTTGAAAAATTGCTTCTGTGTTAATATGTGAAACTGTGTTGTTTTATGTTGCTAAAGAAAAGCAATCAAATTTGCTCTTTGTACAAGGTAAATTTTTCTAGTTATGACTTATATGTCAAATATAAAACCCCCAGTACTTCTGGCCATCTTACCTCATGAAAAAGGCAAACAGGCAGTGCATTCTTCTTTTTTTTTTCTTTGAGAGGAAAACATGGCAACTGTTGAAGTTGAGGATAGTTCTGGGCTCTGATCCTTCAGACAGTGAATTCAAAGGATATTATGACTCATGTGACATTATTCCTGAGCATAAAATTACTCACATATGAAAGTAATGGAATGTGTTTGAAGTTTTGGGCCAGCATTTTGGTCACTCAGCAGGTGGTTAACTTGTAACCTGGAAAAACTTTGTTGGTGGTGGATGTTATGAGGAGAATAATTATAAAAGATAGTAGAAAGGCATGCACATCTGATGAATTGGCCAGTGATTTACCAGTGGTGTGCATAGGGAGGGGTGCTGTGCATAATCAAACAGTGCAAGATAATTTAAGGCAAGAAGTGAGACAAGTTACTTGTCCCGTGGCATGCCTTGCTCTGTGAGCAGCCCCATGAACTTACTGGGACCATTTGCTGGGTTGAAGTCCTGCTTAAATGAATAAGAACCTGGCATCATATGCACGCTTTATGTCTCTTTTGTAAATCTCACCACCGCAAGGGAGTTATGAGGTGATTTCTGCTCATTTTGAGGGAACAAGGCTTGTAGGGGATGAAATCATTCGCATCAATTTCAGCTGGAAGCATAAGCAAGTCCGTCATTTCGCAATGGGTATGAATCTTTCTGGCCTGAATTCTCCACTGTGCTCCAGTGGCAGGAGGGACTGATGGTGGCACCTTCCTCCCATGCTCTCTGGCCTCCCACCTCACCTTCTAATGAAATCAGAGGAGCAGAAGCAACCTGAATTTACACCACTGGTGTCAGGTCTGCAGCAAAGCACTCACTAGTGCAGAGTCATATGTAAAAGAGTGCTGATGCAGCACATCTCGGCAAGCATGTGCTTCTCTCCTCTGGTCCACACACCAGCTGTTTCATTTTGGTCCTTGCTTTAGGCATGTGGTGAATGAACTCATATTTTAGAAACAATTTAAGTAGAAGCAGATTTGGGCATAAATCTTCTCTTGAAATATTTGCTTTAATATCAGCCCAATTTCTGCCGAGTGATGAATATTAGAGTTCTACTAAATGTACATGCAAACAGCTTGAGTACAAGCGTAGACATTCCCACATCTCTGTTTCAAGCTGTGGGGAAGTATCTCCAAAGCAGCCACGCTCATTTGTTATTCTAAGATTTCATTCCATAACACACCTTTTAGGAATTTGGATTCTAGGAGTTTGGCTCCGCTGTTTCTGCCTCTCTTTCGATCCTGCGAGCTTTTCTGCCAAAGCATTTTTGGAGAAAGAAGTCTGGGCAAAAAAATAGCAGTCTGACAGCAGTGTAAGGTGTAGTGTGAGTAGTGACCAATTAAGCACGTATAACTGTAGCCCTTAAAATTAGGTGCTCATCTTCTGAATTTCTTATGACTTCTCATGTTGGTAGGGCTGACCAGGAGTCCATCTAATGTAATGCCAGCAGGCAAGGTACACTTCCACCCCACACAGCCCTTGGAGGATCGTATCAACGCTGAGCTGGTGCTGTTGCAGCTGGTGTTCGGCAAAGCATTTAAGCACAAGAAGAGTCTGCTCAGTTCAAAGGACCTATACGAGACCTTTAAAGAGAAGGGCAAGCAGAAATGCTTTGCTGAGTCTGGCCCTAAATGGGTGGAGGAGGATGTTGCCAAACAGGTTTAAAGCTGCTCAACTCACAAGGCTGCAGTGGTCTTATTTTAAGTAGTATAAGACCTAGTACAAATTTAGAAAAAGACTCCCTGAGCCAGCCATTGGAGCTTCCCGCCCTCGGCAGAGATAGCTGTGTTTGATTGATAGGTGCACCCCCTTCCCTTCACACCACATATGTGTGGTGGGGATGTGAGATTTCCCCAGTTATTCTTGCTCTTAGGTTGAAGCAGATGTGCTGCCTTGCTTCCTTCAAAGAGAAAAATGTCCATTTATTTGGTCTGAAAAAATTCAATTGCTGGGACAACAGGTCCTCTAATTCTTTTTGCAATTCATCATCTGTTTGTTCCTCCGGCTGCACGGCCCATGGCCCGCAGAGGGAAAGTGATGACAAGGCCAGCTGGCAGTAAGCGCTTGTTGCAGTTTAGCCCAGGTGGCCACAGTGCTCAATGGACAACTCGGCTCACAAAATGCATTGCTGGTGGCGAGGACTTCTGATTTCATTTTTGCCTGCTCAGTTCTGGAATTCAGCTAATTGGTTAACGCACTGTCTTCTGCTCTGTCATAAGGCCTTTTGCCAAAAAGCGACTTAACATGAAGAAGAGGAAAGGTGGGGTGCCTCCAGAAAGCCAAAGCTGTTGGATCCTTATATGAAGACTGTGGCAAGCAGACATTAGCTGAAGTTGGATACAGCTCCCTCCCTGCTGAACAGCAGATTAAGCCATGAATCTGAGGAATCATGTGGGGAAGCATCCTTCTCAACAGGACACATGGGTCTCCGAGATGCTTGCTTCAGTCCTCACACAGATGCAAGAGCCCTCTTTTCCAAGCTATTACCAGATGTCCTCTGATAGCTAGAAGAAAAGTGAACCCCGAGTCAATACTCAGTGGAATTTTTTTCCGTAGTTTTCTTCTCCCTCTTGAGAAATCCAGAAGCTACAGTTTTGAAAGTAGAAGGAAAAACAAAAGGGAAACTGAAGTTATTTCATTTACTTTCCCTCAGATTTTCCTCTAGTACAAAAAATTTACAAACAGAAAAATAGTTCTTCGACAGAGATAAAATCCTGCTCTTTGGCCTCCTCAAGCTCAAATAAGAGTTTGTTTTGATAAAGTGATTGATGGAGCAAATTCTGCATTCAGTACTTCTGGCCTTTATCTTGCAACTGCTCCCATGCAGGCTGATCCGTGGGCCCCTGAGACTCCTTGTTCTGAGGACTCCTCCCTTCCAGATGTCATCAGAAGAGGACCATTGCTGCTTTTTAAAAGAAAATAGAAGCAGCTCTGAGAACTAATCATTTTTTGTCATGAAATTACGATAAACAGCATTGCCCCATTAAGACAAAAATCACATTTTTTTTTTTTAAATTTCTCTTAAGGCAATCTCCGTACTTCCAAATCAGTTCTCATGTGCAAATATTCCAGCATATTTCTAAACCTGTAAACCATGATGGGTAATTGGAGATGGAGGATCCATTGTCTGAAACAGGGCGTTCTAGGTTTTTCATCCTTAGAAACTTGGTCGTAATCCTCCGCATAAGAGCTTTCTCAAATGGGCAGGCATATGTGAAAAAGAATGGGTAGGGGAAGGAATTGCGTGCTGACGGTAAATATAGATTATTCATAGAAAGAGAGGACAGAATCAGTCTGAAGAATAAAATTAGCATTTTCTTCTCTCTTTTACCAGGAAACCAGTACAAATCTCTGTCCAATGTCTGCCTTGTATTGCCCTGTACACAGAGACTAACTTCATTCGTAGACAGTTGAATCCTCAGAGGAAAGTTTAAAGCAGTGGTGTCTAGTCTGGTGATATGACTCATTTATGCATAGCCTATAACCAATTCCACACTGTCTTCCTGGGTCTGCAAACTGCCTGAAGCTATAGCTCAAACAAACATATATATATATATATATATATATGCGTGTATGTGTGTTTCATTTGGGATTTGTTATACAACTGTTGACTTTGTAATCAGCTCTTACTTATTTTATTACCAATTATTTTAGGTGGTTGGAGATGGTTAGAGATGGTTAAGGAGATACTAGGCTATTAGGAAAGTAAAGGAAGGAGCAGAAAGACAATAAGGTGGAAAAGCCTCAAGTGAAACAAAAAGGAAGGTGGAGAAACAGAAGAGGGGAGAAAGATCTTAGGAGCAGTCATGAAAGTAGACTGAGGGTGGTATGTACTCAGGTCCACATAGTTTAAAAAAAAAAAAAAAAGTGACTGTGTTGACAGAAAGACTTCTGGTCTAACCATTCCCTGATATTAAAAAAACCAAAAATGCTTCAGAAAATACTTGATGAAGAAATAATTGTCAGTAAAGTCCTTAGTAGGACAGTCAGTAAGCTAGCAATCCTCCAAAAGAACAGTAGGACTGAGCTAAGCAGAGCAATAAAAGGGCACTAAGCATTTGAGCTTACGTCAGAGCAGAATGTGGATTCTGCCATAGCTGGAGAGAAAAGGAACGAGCTAATAAAAACATGCATTTGCATACAAGGGAAACCAAGCCACCAAACTGACTGGTGGAGCAGCCAGGCCATGCTCCCAAGGGAACAGCAGCTTAACCAACAGATGTTTGCTCAAATAGCAAACATGTGGAATCTTCCGGTGATGGATTTATTCAAATCCAGGTGGCCAGGAGCCAGGAATATGAAAAAGAAGCAGGGTAAAAATTATATTTATAGCTCTTTACTGGCCCAGCAGATTACACTTTTCATGAATGAGAGAGACGTCAGTTAGCAAGCTCTACAAGGTCCTGATTTTTTGAGGTCTTAGAGTGACAGGACCCAATTCATTCGGACATGGAAAAAATGTTAGCTGACTAGGAGGTTGCAAAACTCTTCCCTCATAAATGCCCTTACTGCTGCCCTTGACTCAGTTGGGATTCATGGCATGTGTGTAAGCATAGGAAATGTCGCAGCTCACACCAAATATTTTTCCAGTTTGGTTTTTTTTTTTCTTAGTATAAATCTATCATATGTTCCCCATGAGTTTCTTTGTCAGATATCTTGGGCTTTCTAAACTTTCTAAACTTCTTTGTAGCTCACAGGGAATTCAAATGCTTGTGTGTCTGCTTTCAGATGATGCAAAGCTGATCTAGTTCCCCCATCACATACATATGGACAAGAATGGTGGTTGATATTTCACTGAGCTTGTTTATAAAGTGTTGCCTTTTCCTTTTCATGTTGAGGTAGTACTTTGGGACCTATCTCCTAGTCCAAGATCTCTGATCTATGGGCACAATATGCGTACAACAGAAAGATAGTCTGTTCTCAGAAGGTTAGATCTAAGAGACAACAGATGAAAACAACCGCCAACAAAGTACAAGGTAACACTGGAACTAAACTGCTCAAATGGAAAAAGACTGGCCATATCCCATTTTCAGTTTTGGAGTTCCACTATGCAATAAGCAATAAAAGTCTCCTGAGAAGGGATTCCATTTATTCTGCCATAAAGTTGATTTATTTTCACTTAAAGAGCATAGCAAAATGACCACCGATGGAGAGTTCAGAGAGTTTTAATGAGGGCCTTCAGAATTAGGTAAAAGCCATATTTTGCAAAGCAAACCAGCTTCTGCTTTTCAGACAGGCCACTTGGAGCTCTGAGTTAACTAGTGTTTTTTGTCTGTTTGATGTATCTCTCTGTTGTCTCTTGCCTGAGATTGCAAGGTCCCAGAGGAAGAAGCTGCATTTTTAGTTGTGTGTTTGCACAGTGCTAAAAGCAGATTGGGATTCCTTTGTGTTATGCACTACACAAATATGTAGGAAGAGAGTAGACTCTGCCCCAAAGGACTGTCAATCTGTCATAGACAGGCTAGATAAAGGATGAAAGAGGGCATGGTTAGAGAGGTACCAAAGGTCAAATCATGGCAGGGCTACACATAGGACAAAGCCTCCTGACATCCAGCCTGATATTCTGCCACTGGACTACCCTGCTGCTGCGATTGCACTGGGACCACTTTGCCAGTGCCATGTTAATTTATCAGAGGGAAATGTTCAGTGTTGTGAGGCATTTTCCCCCTATTTAAGAAAGCAGGAGAGTGCGTGCTAAAGTGTATTTGTTTGAAAGCTTGCAGATGAGGCATAGTTTGTAAGGAGGAGGTGGTACCATTTATTGCACTAACTAAAATAGATCAAGACCTGAAAAAAGGCTTGTATGTGTGAAAATATTAGGGATTTTTTTTTTCCAGATTGTATCATTTGGCTTCATAAAATCTATAGCTTCTCCCTAAAAACTCTGTCTTCCTTTATTCTTATACCACTGCAGCTGTAATGATGTTAGTTGATGAAGGCTTTTGTTGTGAATGAGGTTGTCAAAATATCTTCTAGTTTTCTACCATGGTTTTTGTCCAAAAGAATTGGCACATTTCTTAGTGGAGAGATGTTTATTAGATACTGTCCCAGCAGTGAAATATATATACCAAGATGTTCAGGTGCACATTTATTGCATAGCGTTGGGGATGTGGAGTCATTTGGACAGGAGGTACCAACTTCAGCCCTAGCAAAGAGGGCTTTAACACTGTACAGATGGAGCAAGCAAACTTCTTTGAAAGTCTCTATGAGAAGCATGGGAGACAATACGGCTGCTGCTCTGGGAAGCTTTGCATTTCATTAAGTCAGTTTAATATCCAGTGAGAATCTCAGCACTTGACACTGCAAGTGACTTGAGTGCCTCGACTGTTGAGGTGAAATCCTGTTCCTGTTGAACCTCGTGGATATGCCCCTGCTGACTTTGACCTCTAGTAAGGTGTGAGAGAATGATCATGGGCTCAGGATTTCATTCTGGGAGCTGAGGCAATTCTAGCCCATGAAAAAGACCCAGAATTTCACAAGATTGCAAGAATTGCTGTGCAGTATTGTCTGAAAGTTAGTGTTACTCGAGGAGACTGAGATACGCAGTGAAGGAAAAGCTTCTTTGTCTAATTTCCTAATGCTAAAAGGAAATACTGTGATGAGTCCTGCAAGCCTGTGTTGGGCAGTTTCAAAGTATTTTGTCATATGTTGATTAAGTATGCAAATGCATAATACAAAAGCATCATTATGTGTGTCTCAAAAAAAAAAAGAAAAGAAAAGAAAAAAGGAAAAAATCTGTTCCTTTATTTAAAAAGAATTTTCTGGGAACATTGTCCAGTGAAACATTTATCTTCCCTATGGTCCAGTAAAATTATTATAGAGCTGCCAAAACTCATCTTGAAAAGTAAATAAAAAATCCTGCAACTTTGGCTCATCTAAATGAGATGGCTGTTGTACAGTGTTTCTCCAGGTTTAATTAATCTTACTTTGGATGTTAAAATTACTTGAAATGGATTTGATTTTAAGATTATTATATACTACCAGGCAGAGCTAACTTATCTGTCTTCAATGGAGAGGTCTATTAGTGTTTTTTCCATCAGTGTAAACCTCTTTTTGCTGTAGTTAATCCTTATCCGTCTATCTTTATGATTTCAGTATTGTTTCATGTAGTCCCACACTTTGCCCAAACTCTTAATTTACACATTTGGCTTGGCTGAGTCGCTTTCACCCTGCCTACAAATTTATCCCATGTCATCTCCTCATAGCAATTTATAACCTCTATAAAATGTCATGTAGAGTCACTTTTTATGTTTCTGAGTAATGGTTAGAAAGAATTGCATAGGGAATCAAAAATCTAATGAGTTGTACATTATTTTACTATTTATAACCAGAGAGCAGTCATTGACAATATTTGGCCATTTTACAGCTAAGAGCCCGGACTATTGTGCTTTTGAATGTAATTTATTAAGCAAATAAAACTCTTATTGGTAGCGGGCCTTGTTAAAACTGTGGCACCACATGAGTTCCAGGCCCATACAGCTGTGGAAGTTTCATAGTACCTGCATACATCTTGCATGTCTGGACACTAATATTTTACACTTACTTCATAGTTTTATTTATTCAATTGCTTTTATGCTCTTGATTGGGCTGTAACCAGCCATTTGTAGTAGAAACCTTGGGTGGGGAAGGAGGGGGCAGTGCGAGAAATAAAATGCATTTATTCTGGGAAGATTTAAATCCCTGTTTTATGAGGCACAGTATTTAGTAAGTCCAGGCAGTGAAGCAAATGGCCGAAATATTAGTGGTTTACACCAGCATAAAAATAATCTCGGAAAATAGAATTGAAGGCAAAAAAAATATTAGTGAAAAATCACCCTGCGATAAGCGAGAATGAATTTAGCACTGTTCCTGAACTGATTGTGGAAGTTTAGTTGCTTTCTTTCCTTGACTAAATTCTCCTAAAAGTTGTTTGACTCACTAGAAGGAAGTCTTGTAACACTGTAGGGAATTAGTATAATCTCATTGCATGAGTTCATAGTTGTGTGTGTAGGTAAATAAGTTTGGCTTTATTTCTTTCACAGTGATTTGTATCTAGCAGGAAAAGCTTTTCTGTTTGTTATTTTTTTTTTAATGCTTAAATGATTGTGGTTCTTGTTGCCCTCCTGACTCTCATGGATATAAATCAGGATTATTTCCTTTTCAATTAGTGAGATTATACCAATACAAAACAAGCATAACCAAAGCCCACCTGTATCATACATGTTAAAGAGGAGTAAAACCAAAGGCTGCTCGGTTATTCATGTGGCTAACATGTTTGTCATTTGATTAGATCTTGCTATTTGCATAATGCCTCAAAAGGAATTAAAACACCAAGGTGTTGCACTACTTGCATAAACACTTGCTCTGGGAAATAAAGGCAGTTAAAAACCTTATCTCCTCAACATCTGTCTTAATTGATGGTAATTTAACAGCAGTCAGGAGACAACAAGATAGTGGATATTGAAACAGTAAGGTATGTGTTCTTATGTGTTAAAATGGATAGTTTGCACTGGTGTGTACTGCTGACTTTTTTTTGCATAGATTGCTTTTCCATTCTTGAGAGGCTAGTTCTGTGCGTGAGAAATAGAAGAGGGGCTAGAAGATTGCTTACTATTTCTGTGCATTGTTTTTGTGGGTTTTTTTGGTCACCTGCAATTGCAGGTTGTTTGGGAGCTTCTCCACATTCTGCAACCAGATTTTGGGATGTCTTCTGTTGTCATGGCTGCTGTTATTACTTTTTGTAATATTTGCTTCAAAACATAGTTCCGCCCAGAAGCACGGCTCTTTGGAAACATGCAGCGCTCACAACGTGGCTCCTTGCTGCTGCCCAATGTAGCATCGCCTATTACGGAGCACGTGTTTGCAGTGCCACGCTGCCTCGTCCCGTGGCACATTTAGCTTTTAAAATAAACTCTGGCTCTTTTTTCTTTTCTTTTTTTCTTTTTTTTTTTTTTTTTCCTTTTCCCCAGAGAAGAAAAGGAAAGCGTGCCTTAGGCTGGTTCAGAAGGCACCAGTGGGTTGAAAAGGCTGTGAGAATGAGCAAGCCTCCTTCCCGCATTAGTATTAACCAGGATATCCTGTTCCTTGATCATCGCCTCAAGGATGAGGGACTTTATATATAGAGTATACCTTGGTTTGTGGCTGAGAAAAGAAGAGACTTCATCCATTTTAGGAATCTTGAAGGGGGGTGGCCATGGTAGAGGGGAGGAAAAGTTAATAGGAAACAGATTTAGAAAAATATTGTATCTATCCTTCTGGGTGAATAAATCAGAGACTGAAACAGCTTGAAAGCTGTAACCATAACCTACTACACTGCACAGAAATAAATATTCCCTTTAGGTCGCTGTCTACATACCGTATGATATCTGTGTGCTTGGCAACAAGTTCCTGCCATGTGGGGTAAACAGTTGTGAGAGAGCAGACGGGGGATGGCAGAGTTGGGTTTTTTAACAAAAACTAATTGGAAAAATATCATTCCTGCGTATTAGTAATGTACCACTTAGATTTCACTACACCATGTTTATGTGCTACATGCCTGGGATATAATTTGATTGCCTATGCAAACGTACAGTTAAACCCTACCTGAAAGATCAGGTAGCTATGCTCTCCTCAAGAGCATGAGTAATTTCCAACTGGACCAGTTCTCTTCTCAGTTGCATTTGTTTCACAGTGCTTGTACCAGTATAAACAGCAGGAGAAACTAGCTGTTACGATATCTTCCACGTTGCTAGGTTGAATTAAGTTTGGTTTTCTACAGCCAAAGTCATTCTCACATCTCAGGGAAATAATTTCAAATTCAATTGAAAATGAAGCTGACAAAGGCCTGTAGATTTTTTTTTTCCTTTAAATTACTAGTTCCTGCTTATTTTCAGTACTGCCCTATAAAACAAAATATCTGCGTTTCACACCTAACAACCTGCTTTTCTCCATTAACTTCTTCCCTTGCCTCCCCCACCCCCATGTATCTAAGCTGCCACAGCAACTGCAGCACTGAACAACTTCGTTAACTTCAAGTTCTCATTCAGATTTACTGACGCAGGCATGTTAGAGAGGGGGAGTGTCGGCCATTGCCTTTACAGTGCTTCTCTAATTATTGAACTAGTACCTCTAGGGTCCAGTAAAGCTTTGCACTGTTAGTTAGTAATAAAGTAACTGAACTACTTTTTCTTTATTCCTTTTTTATTTTTTTTTTCTTTTTTCTTTTGACTTCTTTGGTACCTTCTGGCCTTCCTAAAGGGAGCCCCCACCTACTGCAGTAAATTGTAGCTGTAGCCTTGATAATACAGTACTTGGACAATAAGGTCTCAAGGGGTGCTTACTGAAAGAGATTAAACTGTAATTAAAATGCCCTGTGAGTAAGAAGGAAAGGGGAAAAAAAAGATTTGTGGTTTTCATAAAGCAGAAAAAAATACATTCACTGGTGTTTACAGCCCAGAGACTTTTTTTTTTTTTGCCGTCTTGACTACAAAACAATCTTATTTTTAGCTGGAAAGGGTTTTGCAGTAGTGCCATATCAATCCCACAATCCTGTTCTTTGAAATAATTGCACTGAGTTAGTCCCCAGTCAGCACTAACTGACTGAAAAGCAGGAAAGAAACATTTAACACACATGCATAGAAGTGGATGAAATTTACCATAAAAGTATGAATTTATGTAAGCAGTCTGCAGTTCTATGTATATATATTTTAAATGGGGCCTTAATTGAACATGCAGCTATATAATATCCTTTTGTTTAGGCTCAAAATTGGAGGGGGGGGGAAGGTTTTTTGTTGGGTTTGGGTTTGTTGGGTTTTGGTTGGGGTTTTTTTTTTTTGTTAACCCCTCCTCTTATCAGCTCAGCTATTAAATATTGTGGCTTTCCAGCTATCAGTCTCCGATCAGCACAGTTAGTGCATTTTACCTTCCAAGGAAGTGCTCTTTGAGCCAGCTGGAGCACGAAAAATGTAGGAGCTGGAGAAAGTCATAATTGAAACAGGCGACTGCTCCAGTACAGACAGGAAATAAAAGGAAGACGGGGCCCTTCAATGGATTAAATTAGATGTTTCAAATTCAGACAGTATCAGGAAAAAGAAGACTTATGTTAGAAAAAAAAAGGTAACAGTAAGTTCATTCAGCTGAACACCCAGCCCTCCCTTTTTCCCCCCCTTAACATGTGTTTTTGCTGGAATCTCACTCTGATGCACTGAAGGGTAGAAACTACACAGGCCCCTCTGCTTGCCAAACAACAGAGTAGCAGGTCCGTGTACTAATGCTATACTATCCATATTTTCTCCCCCTTCAGACAGTCGTTGGGTATTCTCTTTCTGTACATTAAGCATGAAATTACGTTGAGCTGAGGAAACAAGATTTCAGCCGCTCAGTAGTTAGAAATAAAAGTACATTGTACCTAAAGCAAAAGCTTAAATCATATGCATTTCCTGCATATTAGTTTGAGATATGCCTATTTCACCTCTCTATGCATAGTATGTGCTTGTGTACATAAATTATATGCACGTTTCTTCCATTCAAACTAGTTCCTTCTTGCTGTACAGCCACCACCTAGTGCTGCTGACTTGCATGGTTTTATCGTGCCTGCAGAGTTTTCTCCTTAGTCATTTGTGCATGAATATGTACAGTTCATGATGACAAAGCATGAAGATTTTTATTAGCTCAGAGTTTAAAATGGCCATATTATTCATAAGCAGCTATACTTATGAGCTCTTATGGATCATTCCAAGGAAGTGCCACTGAAACCCCCATATTATGGTGCACCATTGTGCAGCCAGTGAATCTGTAACATGTATTTTATGTACGCAACTGGTTTTATTTTGTTTGCTTTACAATTTAATAGCAAATTACTGGAGCTAATATTTGTATTCTTTCATCTTTGCTATAAGATATATCAAGTTTTAGAAGCATCTAAAATGACCTCAGGAAATGACTTAACATTAGAGCTGGTCAAGATTTTTTTAAATTAAAAATGTAATTTTCATTTTGACGAGAAACATTTTTCAGTTAGTAATTGGAAATATTATTTTTTCCCCAACAAGTGAAATCTCTGTTTTAAAATATGAAGCAAAACACACACCAAGGTGGGCCAGAATCTATTAAAGTCTGACCAATTGGATGCATCTTGCTGTGCGCCTTGAAGGCTACTAAACTTGGCACTTTAGGAAAAATGAAATCTTTGACTCAGAACAATTAGGGTTTACAAAGCGTATAAATTACAGCAGGAATGCCTCTAATCACTCATTTACCTTCTAAAATGCCTCAAGCATTTTGGGTTAGAAGAGAACCATTGCAGATTAAAAAGTATCTTAGAAGCAAATGAATATAGAGAAACGTATTCTTCTGTTGGTGGTTTTTTTCAAGAAAAAGAGTTTTTAGGCATATGATGTGTAAACAAAAAGCTATTTATTGGAACAACAGGAGTTTTAAAAAGTGAAACAGGCCCATGGAAACCTGATAAGGAAGCTGGAGGAGTAGAAGAGGCAAAACTAGATGAATCATGAGATGAAGTAAATCCTTAGCTGTGTTATGGTTCTGTGCAGATTTTGGTTCTCTGCAAAACTCTACAAGTGTTCAAAGGTAGAGAATTTTTTTTACATATTACCTTCATTTGAGCTGTATAGGTCGTTCCCTGTTTTAAAAACAAGATCGTTCCTTTCTTCTGTCTTTTGTCAGTTTATGTGCATGCTACCTTTTTTATATCCACACAAGGGCTGATAAGATCCTAGAAGAATCAGATGACAAGGAAGTAAAACTTGATAGAATGATGTTTTGCATCCTTCTATGTGGTCAGGTGAGGTGGTGTTGGAACTGTGTTAACAGAGGAAATTATTTTAAATGAGGGATCAGTTGATTAAACAAAGGTATATCTATAGTCAGTGTGCAAGCTTCTGTATCTGTTTCTAGATTCCTAGAGTATTGCCATTCTTAGTTTCTTGGTGAGTTTTTCAATCTTTTTAAAGATAGTACTGCAGCACCATTTTTGTGAAAGAATCTCTCACTGCAGCTGCTTTTGTAGTTTGTGTAAATGTCAACAGGGAGGAAACAGGCGAGTAGCACAAAGGAATGCAACCTAGATAGGACTAAAAGTTGCCTCTTGAGCTTAGGAGTTCTGGAAAGTTGCCCAGACATGGGAGAAAACCAGAATGTTTGGTTGAATTCTTACTGCTGAACCATGGGGACAAAAAGTATTGGAAGGCAGGTTCTTGGTCATATCTATGGGTTGCAGGGTTTTAGGGGGTTTAGCTTCAGTGGTTTTAGGTTTTTTGGTTGTGGGTTTGGGGGGTTGGTTGGGGCTTTTTTTCCTATTTGAGATAGACGGGAGGTAGAAAAGACTTTTTTTTTTTTTCTGCAGCTTAATTTTACCTAGATGTGATTCAGTATACATACATGCTTGTAGAATGATAAAATCCAAAAGACTTCTGTGTTACACAACTCCCTATCTGGCCATCCCTTTTTTATCTTAAAAATTAAGGACATCACACTACCTGCTTTTGCTGTTAAAATTAATCTCGGGAAACATCCCTAAACTGAAAACCTGTGACTGCGTTAAGGGATACCCCATATTATGAAGATGCCTTTTATAATATTTGTTTACATTGTTTGAACAGTAGTCATCCAGTGGAATTATTTTTAAAGTAGGTGTTTTGGAAAACATTTCCACTGATTCAGCTCGCAACTGACTCTTTGCAGAAAACACGTATTATATTGTGCTACGGTAAAGTACGCTTCTGGGAAATTATTATTGCAAAATCTGTGAAAAAAATGACATGTTTTCTCTTAATATCGTGAGCAAAATGGTACTGTGGAGTGAGAGCTGTGCTTATGTACTGTGAAACGTAGCGGTCATATTCAGGGCTCTGCCTGGGCACGGAAGAGTGGAATAGATTTGTTTCTTCAGGCCCCAGCTTGGGTCTCTGAAAAGCGGATGCTCCATTTTAATGGCAGCTTCTCAAGAGCTTCCGTACAAAAGCAAGCCAAAGCCAGGATTCCCAAAGACTTAGGGAGCGATTGTAGCGTTGTGTGGGTGTAACTCAGCTGGCTTTTTGCTAGGTCTTTGAGGAAGTAGAATGTGCCTCTGAGGCAGCACTGGTTTCAGTCATAGAGTATTTCCTTGGAGAGGCAGACCTTCAGAAGCTATGGCCACAAAAAGCCTGTGTAGGTGTGAGAGCGGGGAATCGATACAACATTTTTCACCTCTGTTAATTGTGCTGTGGGATAGTGGCATTTAGGTATTCTGCCAAAGAGAAGATTTGCATGTGTAGATGCAACATACATTGAGGCTAGGGCAGTCTCCAAGTCATGCTGTCAGTGGTAGGTCTAAGGCTTGAATTCAGAGCTGCTTCCAGGGGCAAGAGCTGGTGGGGCAGCACGGGGAATGCCAGCAAAACAGCCTGTTCAAAGAAACGCTTGGTGGCTGCTTCCATTTGGGACTGGAGATCGTTAGTTTGGAGAAATCCTCAGACTCGTCACTTACTGACAGATGAGAGGCGTGACCTTCTGCGTTGTTGACAGACGACTGACTGCAGTGGGATGATAAGACCTTGTAATCAACGTGAGCACTTTGATGAGATGTGCAGCCCCAGTCCACCAAGAAGTAAGGGGTCGGAGTATAGCTCCCCAAGATGCTGAACTCGAAGTGTTTGAGGATTTGCTACCTTCTTCGTTTGTCCAATATTCCTGCATTACCTTTGAAAAAAGTTGGGAAAGAAAGTTAGGTTCAGCCTGGTCTCAGTGTTAGGTTCCTTAAAAGATTAGTCTGAGCTCAGTAAACTGAGGGTGTTGCTGGGACTGTGCTTTTTTTTCCCATTGTTTTACATTATGTTATATTGAGGATTCTGAACTTAAAAAAAATAGTCAAAAATCGGTATGTTCTTTTCTGTCAAGGGTAAGGCATGTTTGCGCCTCACGGGTTTACGTCACTTTAAATAATTTATTTCTGCCATAGTCAGCATAAAAGGTTTCTGCCAGATTAACAGAAACTAGAATTTGGGCCCACAGCTTGCACAGACATTTGTGCAATTCCCTAATAGTTTCTTATTCACCTAGAGCGGAAGAATGAATCAACAATTAATTAGCCCATCAGGAGATTCTCACCCCAGCTTCCTGTCTTTCTTTTGTATTTCATTATTATCCCCGCCTTCCAAATTGGTGTTCCTAGGCATGTAACAATATGCAGCTCTGGCCTGCAGAGGCTGATAGGAAATATTCCTTCATTTACTGTTCCTGTCTCACATTTTGTGTTCAACTTGTCGGTTTGGTGCCAAACTGCCAGCAGTTGCCTGGCTTCAGGAAGAAACAACAACCACGGGTTTTTCTCATGGCTTTTACCTGAAGTCATAATTTGGGCTAGGTCTGCAGAAAGATATGTAGATCTCTGCGAACCTTTTGGCAAACTTGGCTTGAAATTCATATTTGTAATGAAGCCGAAATCCAGAGGATGTTTGGGAGTTCAGTGCAAAAGTTTCTCACATCTCTGTGGGCATATTGGCTGCAGCCGGTGCCAGCTGGATCGCTTGTTCTTCAGCCTCCTCTTCTCAGGTACTTACAGAGCCAGTTTGGGGAGATGTTCAACAGCACATGTAGGAGCAAGGTGCTGGTAGTCAGTGGAAACCAGGCACCTGCTTGCCCTTTTACCTTAGAAAACTTCCCTCATGCATTTTGAGTCATGGTGAAGGCTTGTAAGGGAGAGCTATTAAGTCGAGCGAGCTTGGGTGGAAAAAAGACGAGAAGCACCCCTGACTGGTTAGAGCAAAAGCATGTTCTCCTGTCTGAGCTTGCTGACACAAGGAAAAACTGTTTGGGGAAAGCACCAGTCTTGGATATATAATGCGTTACCAGAAGAGACCCACAGCATTTCAGCTGCTCTCTGGTAAATGCCTCCATGTAGGGGGTTTTTTGCTGTGACAAATGCAATGTAGCGTTTTCTGTGCGGTTTTGCATGTATGTGCTCTTGCCAGGGTACCACTGGCGTGCCATGGAGCCATGCCTTCGTTTGTGCTGGGGTACTTTGTTCTCACATCTGTTTCCCTGTATACTATTAAGGACTTTGCCAGTCTGAGCTTATCTCCTCTCAGGTCTTCCGTGCTCAGCTGTGGTCAGTCATGTGCTTCAGGAATCGTGTGCTGTGGTACTTGCGTTGTGCTTTCAGTTAGGTGGCATCTTTCATAGCACCCAGTCCTCTGGTACTGAGTTCTCCTTGATCAGCACACCGTCTCAGGGGAATGGTGTTCCTAGAGTTGCCCTTTTTATTCCTGTGATGTGTAAATAGCATTTTTTGAGTGCTCACAATCTGATGACCTTTTGTAAAATGTCAGGCCAGTTTTGTTTCCGCAGCTGCAGCTGTAGATGTGTATGATCTCCCATGCTTTAACTTCTTCTTGCTGGTCTTCCCCATGCCTCTTAGAGGTCCCCTTATTTCTCTCTTCTGGCCAAAAAGTTGCTCTCTGACATCACTTTGCCCCCCTAAACCCGGCCGTGCTCACTTAAGGTGCAGTTGCATTTCAGCAGTGCTTTGTGTGCTCCCCACATCCTTCATTATGTATTCTTGTGTACAAACCTTTCCTGGGATGAAAATTCTTAGTGTTTCAGTGTGTCAGACTATTAATGACATTGATAGTTGACCTGAAAAATGAGAGGGAGAAAAGGGACTGTGGCAGACTGGACTTTCTCAAGGGTAAAGTAAGTAAAAGGCACTGAGGAGCTGCAAGCTGATGCCAAATGGTTTGATAACCTTCTGAAAGTTAATTTTCTTTCGTGGCTATTTCATAGGGAAAGCAAGACATCTTATTTTAAAATATTTTTTTAAATGCTATATAAAGGAATAAAGTTCTCCCCTACTTAAAATTATTACTCCTCTCCTCCTGAGCTAGAGTGATTCTTCAGGATCTGGTTACAGTCTGCTTAAACTCAGCAGCACTTAAATCAAAGTGATATTTAGATTCTATGAGCCAGAGTCTCCTTTCAGGCCGATAAACATCTAAAGTAACCATAGATTTACACCTAGGTAAACCCATGACTTCTAGGGGGCTATTTTGGACTTACACCACTCTAGTGCAAAAAGAATGTGGCAATAAATGATGACAATAAAAATGCTTTATTAAGCTGTTGTGAGTGCACTAAAGTCATAATAAGCACATCTATTTACATTAGCATCCATTAAAACGTAACGCACGCATTAGCTAATAAAAAATAAGGTTTAATGCGGATGCCAGGCTGTGACACAGTTGAACTCTTGAATTTTATCAGCTCTGTGAAATAGGTGCCGTTTAACAGAGCTCTGCCTCTCATGTGTAGGGTGGTAAGCAGGAACTAACAAGTTCTCTCTCCTCATTTTCCCGTTCTAAGCTGTACTAAGAAATGCTCGGTACGTGCAAAGGTTGCGATAGCAAGACCCGCAGTCTCACTATGATGCATTGGCACAGGAGGCCAAATGGTGCCTGTTATATTCACACAAGTCAGCCTTGTAATTTCTCATCTTCTTTATTTATTATGGCATGAACACACTGTCAGTGCTTGAATAATCATGATGAAACTACATGAATGAGTAAGGTGATTGGGATTTGGAATTTCTATGTTGCCCCGGATGGTTTGAATTCAGACATGCAGTACCAAACATGAATTTACCCTTCCGTTTCTAGTATATGAATTTTACCAAAGTTCTCAGTTAGTATAATCACCATTTTATATCATTGCACAGTAATAACTGTCTAATATACTGTAAATTATTGTAGGTCTCTTCCTCTCATTTGTTTGCTGAAAGGAAACAGACCATTTTTATGGGAGAGAAATGAAGCAGCGTTTCTCAGAAAGCAAAACGTGCAGATGACCATCTTGTTATTAGAAAAGAGGAAACATCAAAAGATGCAGAGCCGTTTGTATAATCATCCCAAGCTACTGTGGTCACCCTTTCAGCAAGCCTCCTTCAGTTTTCCCACCCCTTCCCTGCATGTCTCCGCACCAGGCCACTGCATGGTCTGCAGTTACTCACTGTGCAGACCCTGGAAAAAATGCAAAAAGAGCATCGTGCCTGGCAAAAAATGTCCATGCTCGTGCCCCGAGTTGCTGAGAGCATTGAGTTGAGGCTGCACCTGAGTTGAAGCTGGGCTGCCTGGGTGCTAACTCCACAGGCAAAAGGGCTGCAGCTGCAACTTAACTCAGCTTGCAGCAGAGAAATAGAAATTTGGAACAGCACCTGGATTTGATTTTTTTTTTTTCCTACACATAGCTGGGACTAGTGTTTTTGCCGGTTTAGTTCATGCCTGCATGTTTGGTCTACTTCATCTAGCTGCTTTCAGATGAGTCTCCAGGTCTGGATTTCTTTGTGACCGTATGGTTGCTGGTCAGGGGCATCCTCACCACCCTCCCAGGCTGTCACATTCTTCCTTGATGAGTTACACGAGCAATGTCTAGCACTTTAAAAAGCCTGCCATTTGTACACATGGTTTTTTAGACAGTTATGCTGTAATGATTTGAAAGCTTTTGCTTTTTAAAGAGTGAATTTGGCATGGTGGATGTTATTAAATGTAGTAGTTTCAGCTTGTGTTACAGATACTTGATGTAGGTCTCCAGAAAAAGGCTTATAGACTGTATGAGAAATAATTAAGTTTTCCTTTAAGAAGAACATTGCAAAGAGATTAAAAATGTTGAAGTGAAAAACCACTACATACTGCTTTAATACACACCGCTGTCTGTACAATTGTTAAGAGAACAATGAAATGTTGTATTTATTTTATACCTTTATTTTGTTCTGCAATAAGCATCCACTAATAGTAAATATTCCCTTTCAAAAATGTTTTTTTCACAACTATTTTATGGAGTAGTTTTCTTGTCATCAGGATTTTCATTTTTTCCCATATGATTTTTATGGGGAAAAACATCACTAGAATTATTACTTTTATTTTCAAAAACCTCCATTATAAACCAGGGAGAAAGTATGTCCTTATTTCCCCAGTTGTAAATATTTTATTTCCAACCATCCAAGAGTACAAAAACTACATATGGAAGAGGGGAAACAGACTGCTGAAGAGACAACAACAAAAGTTCTTTTTTTTTTTTTTTTTAAGAGGAAATAAGTAACAAATTTTTGCTAATCAACCAATACCTGCATTGTTTATTTTCCCCCAATCCTGTCCAGTTGATGTACTTATCAGTCACATAGTGCCAGGGCAGGACAGCAATTTGCCAAGTGGATCTTCCAGTCCACTACCTCCTCGTATGGGGAAATACTCATTTGTATGGCAGAACGTACCACCACCTGAGGCTGCAGTAGGAGTTATGGAACAGCTGCACAGACTGCCCAGAAAAAAAAGTATTTTCCCTGTGTAAAATTGCTGGAAAAAGATGAAAGTTTAGGGCCCTCAGCATTTTGCAAAGGATTGGACTCTTAATACAAATGCGAGAGTTAGGTAATAAAAAGCAGGATACCTGGAACATAGGGAAAAAAGAAAATGGGGGAAGGAGAAAGAGGAGAAACAGTCAGATGCTAATCTTTTAATCTCATTCTTCTTCCTGTGTGCACTTCCCTTTTTTTCCCCCCCCCCCTCCTTGTTTTAAAAAAGTGCCATCACTGCATTAAAGCACAGAGAAAATTGCTGTGCAGTCAAGCCCCAGGATTATTACAGTACCACATATAGGATTACATAAAATGAGGTGTTTTCTTCCTTAAATCTGAAGATCGTTCATTCACACAGCTCACGCGTTATAATCAGATGTGAATGCAGGAAAATGGTCCATGGGATCTATTCAGCTCTCAGTATGGCTGTAACTCCCAGCGAGGTGGGTAGAAGTCAGGATCGTAGCGTGGCAGGAGAATAGAAGCCCTTCTGTTCTGAGATGGACTTATCACATGGTTAGCAGCTGGAATTTATGTGAAGTCTTATTAAATAAAACAGCAGTAACCAGTCACCTACTGCTGCAATATACTTGAAGGTACAGTACCTGATTTTTTTCAGAAGCACTTGACCTCTCTGCTTCTTCCTCATCTCTGTATTTTCTCTTGCTTGTACTTGACAGATTTTGACCTTCTAGTAAACTTTTATTCTTGTTTTTATTACAACTTAGGATCATGATAATTTAAAGGTTTGAGTTATGTGATTCCAGGTTCGTTAAAAGAAGATTAAGACATGCCCAGAGAACCTCTTTTAAATGTAAAAACTTTTAACGCTAGGTTTTATTTCATTAAGTTGATTTTTATGCACACATATATTTGTTTACACACATACATATTTAAATGTGTATGCATGTATATATACATTTTTTTTGCCTAAAGAACGTCTCGAGATGGTGGGTAGAACATCTGGAACAGTTGTGTAGAACAGAAGTGTGAATGGAAACAATACTGTACTTACATAATAGCACAGGATATTTCATTAAAACAATTCCAGCATATTTATAGTTGGCAAATTACAACACTTAAAAAGCTGATCTCCATATGGGAGCACTTAGTCCTTTGAAATATTATATTATTTTTAATTGTGTCTCGTTCAGTGAAGGGATTATAATTTTGAAGGTGGTGGGTCACAGCGCACCGAGCCACTACACAGCCAACAGAGAAATCCCTGGATTATTGATGTATCCCCTGGTAACGGTAATTTTGATATTTTATAGAGTTTCTTAGTCTCATACAGGAGGTGCAAAGACTGGACTGTTTGTCAAAGCAGGGAGGAGAACTCTACGGAGTGGCTGTCCTCACTTGCCACACCTTGCCCTGAAGCAGTGCCTCTTGCTGCAGGACCTCCAGAGGCTTTAGAGCTGGGCTCCCCTGACAGAAAAGGTGATGTGGTTTTGCTTTAATGCCGGTGGAACTAGAAACCTCCTGGCCACCCCCTGCCTTCATTGCCCTGCCAGAATCTCAACCCAAAGTTTTTTGCCTGAGACACCTTGCGGTGGTGTCAGCCGTGGAGAGAGGTGGGCTTCTCAAAACCTGGAGACTGCTCCAGAACGGTGCCTCAAACCTGAGTGCGCATAGGCCAGCTGGAAGGGAAAAATGATAATTAAAGCTGCCCACCTGGCTTGGATCATGGTTTGAAAAAAAGACAGGCATGTCAGACAGTTCACATAGCATCACTTGGTTGCATGGAGTTTGTCCGCGACACGTTTACAGTGGCTCACGGCAGATGGAGGTGCTGGCAGCAAGGCAGCCCGCTGCTGCCTCCCATTCCTGCCAGGCACGGGCAGGTGAGGAGGGCAGCCCCTCGAAGGCAGGCGAGTGACCACATCGGCATATTTTCCTGCGCGTACAAATACAGAGCAACTGAGAAAAGCTGTTCCGCCCGCTTTAAGCGTGCATTGAACTTACAATGATAGAGTTAAGTCCGCAGGAGAGGATAAGTTACAGGTGAGTGAATGGAAAGCGATGAAAGAGCAGAGTGGCACAAAATACTAGTTTCTTGCTCCCGGCTCCTGCTGGTTTTATCTCTGTGCACGCTATTGAGTGAATGGATTAAAAGTCCATTGGAAGAGTATGTCACACCATGTAAAAGGCTGGTTAAACTCCTAGACAGGATGCCCAGCCCATGGCCAGGGTTTTCTCTGGAGGAGCCAGTTGACACATTCGTACTCTCTCTCTCTCTCGCTCATTCTCTCTCACTTTTAGTATAAATGGGTCAAGTCTCTCCCAGCTCTGCTGAGGAAAGCCGAAGAAAGGCTCAGAAAGCAATTTGTGCTTTACTTTATGTTGTCAGATTTCAAGGCAGTAGGGTTGGTAAAAGCGTATTGTTTGCAACCTGGACTCGGCTCGCAGCAGGCAGCTCCGATAAGCTACGCCTGCCCTGAAGAGAATGTTATCTAAACAGCAAGTGGTTTATTTCTCTGTAAATAAGGAAAGGGATTGATACAGACCAGTTGAAGTAAATGACTATTGTTAAAATAAATGTTTTTCCCCTTATGCAAAAACTGGACATCCATTTTCTGGTATGGCAGATTAAACTCCGTGTGAACTATAAGTTAGTACATCGCTGCCTGTGTCGCTCCCCCTTGGCGTGCCTGGATTGTTAAAATGGTACATGGCGTGGCTGGGGAACCCATGCCTTCTGTTTTCAAGTTTCCTGTCCATTTCAGATTTTTCAGTAGAGACCACGTACTATCCACGTCTCATATGTTACAATCTCCTATTTATCTAAGAAACCATTTAAAGATACTGTTTTGAAAAAGAAAGAAGAAAACAGCCCTAAGCTTTTCTCAGTGGAAACTTAAGCCTATGCTTCAGAAGATTTTTTTTCTATTGTTGTCACTGTGTGCTTCATTGCTAATTAATTCTTTCCCCGTCCTACATGTTCTCAGCATTTGTGTGGCACATCCAAGCAGGAATATGTCACCATTTTTTTCAGCTCTGTGTATCAGCCTCATGGAGAACAGCAGGAAAGATGACTTCATTGTAATCTGTATATTAAAAACTTGAAAGTCTCAAGTGCTCACTTAAACTGCTAATTAATGTTTCTCCTTGCAAGCCTCCCTGTAATCAGAGAGTTTAGCTATTGATTCTTCCTCTGGAATGTGATGTTTCATGCTCCTTCCTTCTTCCTCTCCCGATCACCATAGCCCCCAAACCCATAAGATGCCACAAAATAACTTAACAGAAAACTTGGTTTCAGGCGTTCCCTTCTGCAGCATGTCACATTCAGGTTTATTCTCCTGACTTCTCCAGACCATGGCAAGGCAAACCCTCCTTTCTCAGTCACACTTCTCCATCCTGGCTTCTGGGTTCCTCATTCATGCAAGGGTCACAGGAGGTAGGCTGGGAAGAAGCTGGTGAGGTTCGTGGGTGTGGGGTATATGGTTTTCGGGATCAGAATGAGAAGGGAAACCTAGCATGTCACACGTGCCTGGGGCCAGCAGTGTTGCCAAATACTAAGCTGCACTGCCGGAGCTAAATTGGGATGCTGTTCCAGATGTCTCTATTCATAGATCTAGTTTTCGTATGATGAAGCTTTGGAGAGCTGTTGGGGGAGGGAGCGTGTGCTGCTTATGGTGGTGTTGACTGAGAACCTCATGGCTGGCTGCAGCCTGCAGTTGACTTTTCGGTTTCACATAAGGGCTGTGAGGGTGTCTTTAAGAATCCTTTGGGTGAGGCGTGCATCTTTTCTGTTTTTGTCTCATGGTTATGTTAGTAGTTTAGCATAACAGCAGCATATGAACCGTTCACAGAGAAAAAGGGGAAAAGTGCAGAGTATTGGCAGCCTGTCTAAAAACAATCTGAATGCTGCTTTGACTTAAGTCCTTTTTAATTTTTAATAATTACAGCATGTTTTTTTGTTTAGGAATCTGCTTTTAAGTTTGCTTTTAATCACACAGACTATGAAGCTTCAGTTATGTCTTCAGTAACATTGCTGTTGCTTGCATAATTATTCTTTCCAGGAGAAAAAACATCAATGACAAAAGCTACAGGAAAAAAAAAATGTTTTTCAAAGGTGATTTCTCATTTTCTTGTATGTACATCTGATCAGCTCTTAGCACCTTGTCCTAGGTTCCTTCCAGAAAGTTTACTTTTGAGTTCAGGTACTTACTATCTAAATTACTGTAATGTCCTTTTTGACATCTCAGCTTTAACATCCCAGGATGTTTGTCTTTATTGAAATGTAAATGAGAAGACACAATTAAAAAAAAAAAAAGAAGAAACAAGCTCCTGACACCATGACAATTAGTATTACAATGTTACAATGAAGCCCAACTTCATTATTGGGAAGGAATTTTCCCAGCCTGCTACCTAAGGAAAAAGCCCCTTTTAACTTTCCATCATCCTGCAAAGTCTCCTCAAAAAGTACACTAAGCAGTTGTCTTTTGCAGCATACTCAGCAAACCCTCAAATATGAGGCTATTTTAAGTTGATGTCTAGAGAGTTAAGTCCTCATGAGTGATCTTCAGAACTTTGCCAGCTTACAGAGTATACTTATCAACTTCTTTGCTGATAAAGATCTGTTTAATTTTGATTTATTCCCATCTTTCAAGCTATGTAAGTTAGCTGAAGGTGGGTTAACATTAGGAATTTATTTCTATTATGCAGAAAGTCTCCTCTCTCTTCCTGCTGGCTTTTTAGCACTTGGTCTGCCTTAATTATATTGGCTGTTGCTGCAGATGTGTTTGCTATCAACCTCTTCTGAAGTTACTCATTTGAGTTGGATTTTGCATACAACATTCTTAATTAAATGGCAAATATTCTTCTGCATTTAAAACACTCAATTATTCATTTGCTTCCTTACCCATCCATACGCTAGGTTTCTAGTTCACTGTAGCTCCAGATTTTCTTTCCCTTACTCTGCATGGCTTTTTTTCCCCAGAATCTCTATTGAATCTCTTGAAAGACACCTTCAGTTTTTTTCTGATAGAATGAGAAAAGTTTTAGTCATTTGGACTTCATGAAATTTCCTCCTGTGGAAGGGATCTTGTGGCCATCTGTTGAGAAGAAGCAAAGAGCCCGTAGGTCAGAGCTTGCTCAGACTGATGAGGCTTGTGCTGTGCAAGCAGGCTGACGTTAGCAAGTGGCCCCTTTGCAACATCTAGACCACGCAGAGGAACTGTCGAGCCAGGAATCAACACCAGCCAAAATGCCAGTGCTCAGAGGCATCTCCTGTGGCCCCAGGTCCCTGTTGCAGAGGCCCTCAGCATAAGGGGCATCCCTCTTAAGTTACACAAATAGTAAGTAAGGTTATAAGGAGGCAGAATCTAACATTCCCAAAAAATAGAGAGTGAAACCAGGTGTTACATTTGTCCCTGAGAGAACTGGCCAAGTCTATGGTTTTACAAGCTTCCTGCACATCCTGCTTCTCCAGGACAGTGGCCTTTTTAGAACAGAACAGGCTGGGAGGTAGGATGGTTATTTTAAAGGGAGCTGCACCAAATGAGAGCACCACCAACCGTCTCATCCTTTGCAAAATCACTGCTGGTCTCTTTTGGGGCTAAGGTAGTTGTCTCACTGTTGCAGGAAAGTTTGGTTTGCAATTTTTGGAGGTGTGCTAATGAATCAGTTGCCCTGACACCTAGTTTTCTATTCATTCAGCAGCAGCATTCCTTTCAAGAGATATATGTAGTCGTAACTGTCACTTTCCATATCTTACCTGGTGGATGTTACGCAGTAGTCGTGCACAGAGCTACTCTTGAAGGCTTGATTATGTTGTACAAGCAGCCTCAGAACAAGAATCCCCTGTGGGGCTTTTACAGAATGAAACTGCATGGTGCTTTCCGGAGGGCTCTGGGCCGTTTTACAATAGTAATCAGTTCCTGTAATTTATGAGAATTCAGGCCTATGTTTAACAGTTAGCACAGCCTATGCAAATTCGAAATAGCCAGCGTGGCTCATCACAGCTGGTTTTAGAACAACCTTTCCTTGGGGATGCTTTCTTAGGATAGCCCAAATAGCAACGTGGGTCCCTCATACATAGGTGGGAGGGAAGAGGGGGCCCTGCCTTGAACTTTTGGGTCTCCATGAAACTTGCACTGGATCTCAGTGCTAGAAACCTTTGTGTATGCCTCTTGGAGTGCCAGCACCCAAATGTGGGGCAGAGACCAAAAACACATGTTTGCATGGGAACCGAAAACATCGTGGGATTTATTCCTTTAAGTGTATGTCTCTTTTTGTAAGCTCAGCTTATAGAACGTTTTGTTGTTTTGTTTTTACCACTACGAGGAGTTTTACATAACAAAAGCACAGAAGTAGCAAATTTGCAAGAAAGACAAATAGCTTTGAGACTAAAATGAGAGCCATTCCTGAAATGTGGAACATTTGAGAGGTATGCTCCCTGCAGAAGCTAAATGCAGTGGAAAAGAAAATACATCATATTTGAAATAAGAGCTAACTTATCCCCACGCTGGAAGAGATCTCAATAATCTTTTAAGCCTTGAAGACTTCAATGAGTTTCAGAAATCTCTCATCGCTGCCGGATGGACTTTTGTCATACAGGAAAATCATGAGGGGTTTGGCAGCTAAAGGAAAAGGATGCCTTCTCTTTCTGTCAGCCTGCACGCAGTGATTCATCTTGTCTGAGGGAAAGGAAAACCAAAGCAGTAGGGTTCTAGTCAGAAATTAGTCACTGTGAGACAGTGTTCAATCAGTGGCCCAGGGTTGGGATTTTTTTGTTTTGTTTTCTTACCCGAAGTCATGTGACTTACTCTCCATCGTTGTTGTTCCTACCAGGGGTGTTTCTAGCGGGACACTTGGGCTTTTATGAAGTTGGTTAGGTGTAATCCTTTACCTTGCAGATAAGGGAGTTTCATTGTGGATTTGAAACTCCTGGTTGGCATCACAGCTGCTCTTCCTGTAGCTGATGGCATTGCAGAAGGGGTAGCAATGTTCCCATCAAAAAAATTAGAGACGAGAACCCACCGCAAGCTCCTCTTGTAGTCTGATCATTTATGTTTTCCCATCTTAGGTGATGAGTACAAATGAACTATAAGAGTGTGATATGCCAGTTGGGGGGGAAGAAATGAGTTTACTACTGTGTTTATAGTCATTATAGCTGGAATTTTTTACAGAGGTAGATTTGTGCTAAAATACGAGATTACGAGTTTGGGAGATTAACATTCATGTTGCTACTAAGGGAAAAGCCGTATCTGGCAGAGAGGCACAGGGCAGTAATGATCTACACTGTTGTAGCCAAACTGGGCAATAGCCACTAGCAGTATACTCACGCAGTGATCAAGGCCCCTTGAAGGTTGTATAATTTCGTATTTTCATTTCCTTGGCAGCCTGTGGTATTCTAACGTGTTCTGTTAACAGTGTCATAGAGATCCAGACATGCCTTATTCCTGCTCTTTCCAAGATCCCTGTTCACACAGAGGCTGCGGAGAAAGAGCAGGCAAGGTCCTCATGTGCTGCTGTGGAAGAGCACTTGGAGAGGCTCATATTGAGTTGCGAGTTTATTGCAGAAGATTCCCTGAGTCCTTTTCATCTCACTTGAGTAGAATATCTTCTAAATAATGCTTTCTGCTGTGGGATACTTTTGAGCCACGAATATTCATGTTGAGAGCAGTTTATCAGAGCTCTGCTGTTCATAGAGATGCATTCCTTAGAAGATGGGCATTTCAAATGATCTGGAAATATCTTTTTGCACACCGGAGGTGGGCTTTCTAGGTGTCTGGTCACTAGCCACCTGCTTACTCCAGTACACTTCTATGGAAGACAGTTTCTAAGCATATTGCCCCCTCAAAGCACTGCACATGATGTACCTTCATGCAGTGGAGAGAATAGTGACTGACCCCTTGTTGGACCATAAACCTAAAGAGGGCTCAGTTGTGCTTTCCCCTTGAAAATGCCTTTTCCCAACCCAAACCATATACTGTCGTGATGCGTAGAGGAGGAAAGAAGGATCTCCATCTTTCGTGGGGCACAAGAAATAGGAAGAAAACCAAGGTGAGGAATGAGCATTTCAAGAGTCACACCACCACACCCAAAAGCGATGCAGAGCCAGGTTACCAGGCTAGCCACATGCACAGAAGTTTCAAAAGATTTTATGGGCAGTTTAAATTCAGTTCTTTAAAAATCCTATGAACCACAGTGCCCCTCTGCAGTAGCAGCCTGAATGGTGTTTCCCCTTTGCTTGAATTTAGAAACACAAATGTCAAAGCTGGTTTTCTTTATTTGTGTAGCAATGGAAGAAAGCTCACTCAGAAGACAGAAGAAAGAATGAGTCTGGGACATGGGGCATAGACAAGGGCTATAATGGAAATTAATTGGGTAGCATGTTAAATAATATTACTTTAATCCTGCAGCTTTGGGCAGTTGAGCTGAATTTCTATTTTATGGTATGTTTTACAAACTAAAATGTTTCAGGGCTTGGAAACTGCTCGGCTTTAGTAGTTCAGGTCGGGAAATATGCTTCCCTGCTATCAAACACAGCAGTCTATACTCTGCATTATTAGCCACGGCATGGTACATGCAGACAGTTCTCCTTGTTTGCTATCTCTGCTGAACCTTTCACATCAGCTCATTTATCTTTCAGGTGTTATAATAATTGACCCTCAATCAGTATTCCATTATCCTAAACAGGCAATTATCCACATTGTCACTTTTGCATTTGCTCTTTTGACCCAGAGGTCATGGAGGCCTAGTGTAACTGAATCCAACAAAATTATTCCCTTACCTGTCATATAAATAGTCATCCTAGCAAAATGAGACCCATGGGGGCTTTTGCTGAGGTGTTGAGAAGGCCAGTCTAACTCGATCCTTTATTCTGCTCTTTAAGGAATGCAGTACTGTTTTGGCACTCTATCAAAATAAAACAAAGTTCCATTTTTTAGCCTTCTTTCCCCCCCCCCCCCCTTTTTTAAGTGAGCACCCCTGCACTTACAAATGCTTCTTTGTGACCTGCTTTATTGAAATTTCCATTCAGCTCTTCCATCTGTTAGCTGTGTTTACCACTATTCCTGGGGAAAGAATTCTGCATTTCACCTTCATTTGGGGGTGTAAGGTCATAAAACTGTCTGGATTATTTCAGCTATATTTATACCTAAGTTAATATTACTTCTTTAACAGGTTTAAAGCTTTTAATTCCCCAGTTCATTATTCATGGTGAGTGAACTGAAGTGAACGAAGTTATTGTTTTATAAAGAGGAAAGCTTTTGGTATTCAAAAAGTGTTCTGCAAATGTGAATTGTAACCCTCTTCACCCCAGCTCCCCGATTCCGATTAGGCTCATGTTTCACGTCCTCCCTCCTTCCACTGCTCACGGCCACCAAGTGCCATGTTTTGTTTAACTAGCTTCTGTGAATAGTTGTGTGGGTACACACTGGGGTTATTTTTACAAATGCGCTTGTTGTGCCCATCTTGTAAAACCTGACAGAGTGGCAGGGTCCACTGACAAGGAGTGCACGCACACAGGCACAAACTGTAGAGCCCGCCTCATTTACGTGGCCTTGAAGCGTTAGTGTCAGGCCATCACAGAGCCTTTGATATCCAACTGTATCCCAGGAAGAGGAGATTATTCCTGTTGCATTGGAGGGAAACTACATCTGAGAGCGGTGGAGGGATTTTCCTGAGGTTGCAGGTGGCAAAGAAGGGAAGTGAATCTTGTTTTTCCCAGCTGTGTTCAAACTGCAGCAGCACATGGTGCAACATAGGAACCAAATGCATCGTGGTTCCTTCCTAGCTGCTGCGTTTAGATGTACGTATTCTGAAATCCAAGGGACTCGAAGTGGAAAAGGTAAGAGGAGAAAAGAGCCTTGCTCTGATACAGGACTTAAATGTGTTTGCATCTAGCTGCCGAGTCCCAGCCTAGCTCCCTGTCCCATCTGTTCTGTTTTGCTAGAAGGAGATAGTCAGCACCTTGAAACACTGGCCTGGCACCACTCCAGCGAGAAACTGGGAGCTGAAGTGAGAACACAAATGCAATTTATTTTTCTTTGTTGAAATGTTCGTATTTTCCCAGTGGCAGCACGACTCAATAGTTGAAATAATGTTATTGAGAGAAGAGAGTGAAGTCCCAGTGTGAATACTCTGCGCACAGGCCCTTAAGCTTAAGCCAGCACATGTCTGGACAATATTTAACTTGCTATTTCTTTAAAAAAAAAAAAACAAACAACAAAAAAAAAAAAAAAAACCCCCCCCAAAAAACAAAACCCCCACCAAAAACTAAAACACACACACACGCAGAAAAAAACTACTAGTCAGGATACTTTGGGCCTTTCTCTGCCTACTTGTTTATAGAAATAATTGCTCTTGCATCTATTATTGTATTGCTTTATAGCAACACACATTTCCCACTCAGTCATGTAGGCTTGTACTTTCTTTGTCATCTTTGTAATGTTCTTTCGTGGTACCTTCGGTGAAGGCAGTGCTTTACTTTCCGTTAAGTGCAGAAGTCTGATCCATGAATAAGAGGACGGGGTTGGCCTACCCTCTACGGTACGTGCAAACCAAAAGAAAATGTAAGTGGCTGAGATGTTATAAGTGTTGTAGGAAAAAATAATTATGTCTCTATTGTTTAAAAAAAGAAGTAGAAAAGATTTCTCAGGACCCAAGACAACTGTGGAAGTCTGCATCATACCTGCTGCATATCAAACTCCATGTTTGTCCTAAGAAGCAGCTATCTTAAATTTTACCCATGCTTAGGTTCTCAGATAATGGGCAGCAGCTTAAAACCATAAAAAAAGTTTTGGCCAAGAAAACTTGTTTAAAAACAAGAACTTGACAAAACGAATTATGACCAGGAGAGTATCTCGGAGGCAAAACTGTTTCAAGGTGAAAAGCAAGCCAAATTATCAGAAGGCTTAGCCAAAAATCCCTAAGCAATTAAGAAACTTGTCTAGAAATATGCCATTTCTGCATGTTCTTCTGAAGTAGGTGACATCAGAATGATGTTGCTGGCTTTTGGGAAAGAGCAAGCTTGAGTTTATTGTGGCACTTGTTGACATCAGTACTGCAGTTTGCCGAGTCCCAAGCAAGAAGGCCACCGTGAGGGGAAAAAATTGGCCTCTACTTTTCCTCCTCATCTGTTCTCACTGGCAGCAGTAAGCTGAGGGGGAATTGAGCTGGCCCTTGAGTGGCTGTTTTTATGCCAGAAATCACATTTGCTTGATGCAGGGAGTATTTTAACGTTCAGTGAGACCCTTGCAATGACAGCTGACGTCCAGCTCTGCATGTCGTTTCTGGACGCATTGCCGTCTGAAAGCAGCAGACAAACCCTGAAGATTTCGTTCAGAGTCTCACAGGACGTAAGGCTCGCGCTCGTCAGACAGAGAGCTTAGCCCTGTTCCCAGTCTTTTTTGTATTAAGGTATATTAGCCTTTACTCTGGTTTTCCTGGTTTTTAAGTGTTGGGATAGTAAAGTCTTCCAGAAGTGTCCTCAACACACAATTAAAGATTCAGTCATTTATTAGCTGTCTCCTCATATCTGAGAGGACAGGGTCTCAACTCACCTGCAACTGTTCTGAATGACAGAAATCAAATAGCAGATAATGCTGGGATAGATCTCCAATAACAGAAGTTTGGCTTTAGGAAAAAAAAAAAAAGGAATTAAGCTAACTTTGTGTATACATCAGCAAATGCCAGTGTAATTTTTCCTTTCACTGTAAAGCAGATTTTGTAGGGTGAGTACAGACTTTTGTGTGACTAAGTTGCTTTGGGAGCAGACTGGTATATTGGGGTGTGCAAGCCCTGAAGTTTCACTCTGGCCCGAGCCCTGATCTACTGACTGACTTTGAATGAGTCCTCTTGTTTTGATTTCTTTCACTTTCCCCACCAATAAAATAATAACAGATACTGCTTTTTCTTGAGCCATTTCAACATCTACTGGGAAAAAGCATTGCAGAAATAGAGGGTGGTTTTATATTGGTTGTTATGGCTAGACTTGCATATGAACTTGAATTGAGAGAAGTGATGATACCACAAATGTTGACTAGGGGAGCTGAGACTGTCCCCAGTGTTTCGATACCAAATTGATGAAAGCATAAAAATTGAAACAGCTTTCCACAATACTTATGGCAGTCTATCTCTGACTTAAACACTTTACCTATCATAATGTTTTTCAGTCTGGGCTTTAAAAAAAGTGACACACATGCTATGAAGATGTAGTCTCTTCTTGCACAGGGATATGCTGAGCTAGTGAAGTTATGCTCTGCATATGCTAGTGTAATGGAGGGGAAGAGGCAGGCTTAGTTTTTTGAAATTTTGCATATCTGCATTTTATATGTGAAAAGCCATCTCCTTTCACACAGTTGTATAATGGCCACAAAAAACCTATATATGCACTTCACGCACAGTAGACAAATTTCACAACTCCACATGCGCCCTTATTGGGGACTCTCATATGCTCACTATCTACTTTAATAGCACAGAAAGTGATTTTTGTAGTCATTCATCTTACAAAACGCAAGACCTTTCAGCAGCCGTGAAGACATGGCCTGCATAATTTATGAGACCTTTCTCCCACCGTTCCATGCTCTTTCTCTGACTTAGTTGATCTTTTTTGTACATTGCAGCAACTTGCTGTGTGTCCTTTAGGTGTATGGAAGAGTAGCAGGGTAGTGTGTTCCAAAACAAAGAGGAAGGGCAAGGAATGCAGGTTACGCTCAGTAACATGCAAGTAGCAAAGCCAGAAATTGAGATAAAACCATGTATCTCTTTGTTATAAATGCAGAGTAGCGTGCGTATAATAAAATTTAAAATAAAAAAAACCAAACCAACACAATAAACCAAAAACACTGCACGCACCCATACACAGAGCTCTTCCCTTGGGGAGAGGATGAGGGAGAGAATGGAGAAACCACAAATGAGGGAGGTTAGTCATGTTGCTTAATGAACTACTGGAAGCTTTTCAGATACTATGGTGATGAGGGAAATGTACATGGAACAGTATAATGTTCCTCAGCTGATATTATCTAGGAGTTCAAAAGCAGCAGCACAGTAAAGCAGCTCTCTGGTATGTTATTAAAAGGCATTTTAAGCTTTCCTGCTTGACAGATATTTCTTGTTTTAAGTTACACTTCTACTTCCATTATTTAGACCCAAGACAACAAAGTAATAATTGAGCTACTGACTAGTTAACAAAATGCATTTATGCAAAAAGATTATTTTGCAGTAGAGACAGCCTGTTAACGTTATACCTCTGGCAGTTAAAGTTCTCAAAAAATGACAGTATTTGGTATTTATCTGATCTCTATTTTTTTAATTTTATTTTTTTGTAATTTCCCTCTGGCTTGTACAATGAACAATCAGTCACCTCATTTTGCAAGTGCACAACTGGAACGAAAATCTGCAATGCTACTTTTAGATGCTAAGAAAGAAAATTGTAATATTTACTCTTCTTCCTCTCTGTGTAACATAAGTTTTTTGCGGTTTGCATCATGCTGACTAAACTAATGGGAATAATCTGTGTCATCTCAGAAGTAGCTATTCTAATTTGCCATTTTGTACAGTCTTTTGTTGGTTAGATTGCTCGTAAGGGTGCTTCAGCAGCATCAGCTCTCTGAAACCTGGATGAATCCTCATTTGTATCTAAATTTAGTGTCTCTCTGCAGGGTGCCTTGTTATGTAAAGTAAGAAATTCTGATCAAAGTTCTCCTTGCAGAGGGCAAAAGTTCATGATTGCTGGTAGGTGGATGTCAATTTTGGAACAGTCTTATTGAAGAGCCCATGGAGTGTCACTGGAAAATCATGGTATGAAATCCTTTCTTCTGTAAAACCACCCTGAATTTTTGGAAAAGTTTTGATACGCAGGCTTTGCTATTGCAACAGCTTAGTGTTTTACACTGATACATGTAATTAAAGATATGTATGAATCACATTTCCTGTTATGAAAAAAACGTGGAAACTAGATGAAGTGTGAGCTGAATTTTAAGGCATGACAGTAGTATTACACAAGGCTATCAATAGAGAGTAAAATACATGCAATGCAGTCAGAACTGCGAGGAGGATGGGGATAAATGGGGCTGCAGGAGTGGATGGCACAGTAGAGAACTACACTCAGTGGATCCTGTGTACTCTGATGCCTGAGGTATCCAACTCAGAGCTAGCTCAGATACTTCAGAGTCACTCAATACCCTGTTGTCATTAAAATCAGTAGAGGTTCTTTAAAAATTTAGTCTCTTATTTTGAAGAGTGCATTAGTGAGCTTACGTGAGTTCCTCAGCTATTTTATGGAGCTAAGTCTGAGGGTAACCCAAGAGGCAAGAATTTCTGTTTGTACAATCTGCCTTTGTTTGTGATTCATCTCTGTCTTTGCACTCCCGTACTCCCCATGCCAGCTTGCCAATTATTTAACCCAGATACTACTTGACCAAGAGCTGATACCTCTTTTTTCAGGAAAAATATGGTGGAATCTCTGATGACTTCCCATAGTCAGGGGCTGAGATTTAGGTCTCTTCCAGAACACTGCATCTCTGATGACACACAGCTTCAAGGCTGATGCTCTGCAGGAGCCGTCACTCAAATAGTGGGACAGCAGAAATCTGGCAAAGACTGCTATGCCCAATAAATTGCTTCTGTTATCACTAAACTTTTTCTTTGTATTTTCTGATCTTTCCTGCATGTTGGATTTAGCAGTTACGTGTGTGAATTGTATTATGTCTGTTACGTTATGTTAGCTTAAGTAGGTATATTTTAAGCGTGTTTTAAAAGTGGGATTGAGTGTAATATCAGCAATTAATTTTAAGCAGGCAATGTCTCTTACAAAAGAAGGAAGAAGTCAAGATGGGGTGGTTTGGGGTTTTTTTGGGGGGGGGGGGGCTGTTTGTTTTGTTTTGTTTCTGTAACTCACCTCTGACTACTTTTACTGGAGAAAAAAAGTGTTGTGTGTGCTCCTTTTTCCCCTCCATTCTCCTGCTCAGAAATATATCCCAATTTAAACATTAGCAAAATCAAACATTAACATGGGAGTTAATGTTTTAAAATAATGATCTCCTGCCGGAAGCCTGTTGGTCCTGACATGCTGCCAACTACAAAATCTAAATGAACTTAGAAGCCAGAAGAAAATAAACTTACTCTATTTTCATTCTCCACTAACATCTTTTGCACTATCTGAAAACTTGATCACTGTATTTTATGGTACTGAGTTCTTCTTTCAGTAATGGATTGCAGGTGCCATGTTTCTGCTAAACAATATTTAGGCTACTTAGTTTTATTGTTTGGTTTAATTTCTTGAGTGAGTGATTTCACCAGGTCATCAAAGTTTCTAATTCCCGTTCTTGCAAATAACAGTGAAGGGAATTGAGACCACTGAATATGAACTTTGGAGAGATGGTAGGTATTACAAATCCATGTAAATGAAAAGTTAGCACCAAACCATTTAAAATATATGTATGTGTCCACAAAGACACTGTCCAGAAACACTACAGCAAGTAATTGCAGTGATAACTTTCTGGGAATTGACGAGCCACTCTTTATTTGCATAATAGCGTGTAGATTGTAGTTGCTGTCGTCATCGTATAGAATATAATATCTAAAAGTGAATTAGAGGGCTTGCGATAAAACAAGCCTGGGAATTAGCAGCAGATAATTCCAAGGCACACAGTATCCCAGAGTCTGACCACCACATAGACATGAATGATGACCCTGAGCACAATTTTTAAAACTGAGTGGGTGATATTTGGCCTTTGGAGCAGAACTTGGACAGCCTGTAGTGTAGCGGTGGTATACATAGCACAGCAGTGGGTTGTTTTATTCTGGAGAACACTTTATAATGATGTAAGAGGTAATAAGCAGGATTATGAATGCAACTGGGAGACATTACTGTGAATTTTAATTTTGGGTTTACTTGGCCTTTGGCACATGATTTCATTTCCCATAGACAATCTAAACTCACTCTAAAGACTACCATGGGACCTGGATGCATTTGCTAACATAGGGTGTGGCAATTTCCTGTCTGTCTGATTTCAAATTATGATTAGTATCTAGTTCTCTTATGGAGGTTGCTTCACTGATCATTATTTAGGGGGTATTTATAAAAGAAAATTCTAAAGAAGGCTTAATACGGTATCTACTTAGAAAAGTTACCACCAAACCATTTAAAATATATGTATGTGTCCATAAAGACATTGTCCTGAAATGCCACAAGTAATTGCATAAAGAGCATATGATTATTTTATCTGTAAGAGCCTTTCTGTCTCTTCTCTTAGGATTAATTCACAAGGAAAAGAGTCCGCTTTTTGTAGTTTGAATTGCTATTTATGAGGCTTGATATAAGTGTGAGATTTTTTTACAATGGAGTTGTATAATATAAAATCAAGCAAAAGCATTTACTGTCATCTTTATGGATTATGATGTAGGTCTTAAATAGCTAATGCATATGGAGCATCTAAAAATATAAAGTATTATTTCATATTAAAATGATAATTGGAATAGGCTCACTTAGTTTTCATTCTGTACTTCCTCTTTTGAACCGCTGTACTTCACAGGCCTCAATGCAGGGAAGAACTTCAATCTGGGCATAAATCTAATTAAAGTCAACAGATTTAAACCCCTTCAAGCAACAAGCATGTACTTAAGTCTTTTGCTTAATTGTGGTGGAGTAAGAGTATGTTTAAAATTAAGCACATGCACAGCTATTTTGATGAACTGGAGATTTATCTTGGAGCATCAAACCTACTATGGAAAATTCATAAAGTAAGGATTGCCTCCTAATTATTATGCTCATTTTAGCAAGTGCTGTAATCATAGGAACAAATTTACATAGTATTTACCAAGAGGCAGGAACGTCTGTATGCTTCTAATGGCATGGAACTGCAAACTGAACACACACAGACAACATCTGAAGAAAAATACTTATGATCCTACTTGTGAAATTGTTATGGAAAGATTATGGCTTAATGCTTTTCATAGGAATAACATAGCTTACTGTTCCAAAAAGCTGTAAATACTTTCTGTTCACATCGTTGATGTATGGTAAAACATTATATAGTATCTAACTGTAAAAATTTTCAAAGGGATTTTGGTAGATACTACAATGTGATATAAATAAAAGAGCTGCCATCTTTCTGTTACCCCAAAGACAGGATATACTCTCCTATGTTTCTCTGTCTCTAACCACCTGCCCAATAGCCCACGCTAGTCTGTCTGGATTAGCAAGTGTTTGTGCTGCGGTGCATCCTTCTTCTTCCACAGCGGCATTCCCAGGTCTGAGTCATGACTGAAGATGTGTTTAGAAAGTACTATGTTGGGAATGCACAAGGCAAGAATGGCTTCCTTTAGAGACCCACATATATGGATGTTTTTACTTCAATTAAGAGATGAAATATCTTGGCATACGTACACAGAATTTGTCTTCCAGTTGAGCAGCAATGCCTGCTGGTGAGATCAGGGCTGATCCGAGACAAGTGCCTTGATGACGGTTTATTTGGGACTTTGGCAAATATTTATCTCCGCTCGCAGTTGAAGGATGTTATAGGCTCCTGTTGTCCAGCCACAGTCAGAGCCACGAGTACAACCTGTGGGACTGTTGTCACCAAGAGCTTTCTGTAGATCTGGGCTGAGATGTGGAGGACAAAGGAAGAAGTCTCCCTGAACCAATTCCATCCCAGGGTGCTAGGAACTGAAAAGCAGTTTGAACTGGCTACATTTTGTTTACATTTTCTCATCTCCTTAATCAAACTAACTTCTCTATGTCAATCCACTTAGAAAAGCAGCGACCTGGGTGCCCCCCCCCCGTGTCATGTTAGGAGCTACACCATCGCTGCGTGGTCCTGCCTGGAATTAGGGGCAAGCAAGCAGACGCTGTCAGCAGACCTGGGTATGCACTGCAATGATAAGAGAGCAGCATGTTTCCTGGTTTAACCCTTGCTCCTGGCAGGAAGCAATTTGCTATTGTTGTGGCCCACCAGACCAGCCGTGGTCTGCCCTCAGCGCCTGCCAGGTTAATCTGCTCTTTGGGACACCAGTGCTGCAGTATCCAGCTGACTGGAAGGGGCAAAGGGTTTCCCTGCCAGCATCCCATGCGCTTGCCTTGGTAGGACAGGAGCAGCTGGTGGGGAAACTCACACAAAATTTCATACTGCCGCTCAGGTGTGTTGAGCAAACCTCAGCCTGTCCGTTTGTAATTATTATGTGTTGTTACGCAAGCCAACAGCATTTAAAATGAAACAAAAAAAGCAAAGACTCTGTTCCTGCACAGTAAATCTTTCTCCAAAGCTGGCAAGTCTGAACTTCATTTTTTGAAGATGTAGTTCTGTAAGCAAGCCATTCATTTTATAACACGTGGCTGGGTCTCTAGTATCCAGTGAGCTGCAACCTCTGCTTGAAGGTTCCCATGCATTCCCAGCCTTTGCGTTCGCTGGTACCTAGTAGGAGTTACATTCAGGCTTGGCCATTCCCTCAGTGATCCAACAGGGTATCTCTCCTCTTGATGACTCCTATTACAGCAAGACTTGCAGTCATTTCATATTTTTGGTACTGCTGTCCCTTTGCCAAATTTTGGTTGAAATAAGCCAGCAGGAAAGCAGGAGTTACTGGACACACAACTATGTGCATATAAAGTGCATAAGCCTTGTCTCATCAGTAAACAAGACTAAAAATCTAGTGAGATGTGTCTGTTTTACACTAAATACGTAAGAGGAGAGGAGAAGTTTCCTGTTGTGAACTTGGTTGATTGTACAGTAGGGGTGACTGAAGGGAAATGCAGTTTGAAGTATTTATCCTCTTGCTTTCAAAACTGGAGTGCTTAAAAGTGATGGCATGGAAAGCCTTAAACCTGACCTTGACAATATACACACACATTACTTTTACCAGATACTAAAGAATGGGTTTTTCATTACAATATCAAGTCTTAAGTGTGACTTGTGAACTGGTTGGTTCTTAGTGGCTACTATTTTGATTTCCATATCAGTACTATTGGGATGCCGTTAAACTGGACCACATTAGCCTTTGTAAGTTTACTAACAATAGGAGTTTTGCATAGCACTTCTTCAGTTGTTGAGCTCTGTGTTTTTGTAGATATCATTTAACAAGATAACCATAAAATTCTTGACTTATATGACTGATAGTCAGAGGCATCTTTTTGAAGCTGAATAACCTATGCCTGTAATGTATGGCCACATCGTTATCATTATTATTGTTACTACTACAACCCTTACTACAATTAGGGATTTTCTGATCAGTCTGTATTTTCATTTACTGATTAAATCATTCATTCTGTGTGAATGTGAAACACTTTTGCATGGTTAGGATATAAGTATTTCTTTGTCACTGGTGGAAATAACGGGCTTGGCTCTGCTTTTAGTTACAGTAGTGCAAATCTTGAGTAATTGAATTGCCAATGTAACAGTGCCAAGGAAACGGCAAATTTAGGTCCAATGTGTGTTTGCTATTGTCCTTTAAGAATTAGTTTACTCTCTTCTAAGTACTTCCATTCATAAATGATGTGTCATTTTAGTGACCATAATTGCCCTCTGAAACAATGTTTTCTGTTGTTTTTCTAGGGATTTCCCAAAGTTGGAGGAGTGTTTTGGTTTTGTTTAAGAAAATGAAACACAGTTTTAAACCTGGGTCAGATGCCAGAAAATGTTCTCCTCCTCTCCTCCCCCTCCCTCTTCTTCTGCCTTTTGCTTTGAGCCCCGTATCAACTCTTTCATTTAACTGCAGAGCCTAACCTTCCTCTTTAAAGGTCTGAGTTTCATGAAGCTTCTGGCCAGAGCCCAGTTTGATGTACACCCTGTATTTTGAAGTATTTGCAAAACCAGGGCCTGTGCTTGAATCTCCTAGATTTTGGGCCAGGGCAGGGAAACAAAAACAAAAAACAACAACAAACAAAAACCAACAACAACAAAACCCACGACCAAGAAAACAGAGGAATAACAGGCATTTAGGGATGAGTTACATGTACAAGTTATTGTGGCTTAGTGAGTTGCTTTGTGTAGCTGAGCCAGGATAACAGATTTGCTGTGTGCTCTTAAGCCATCACAAGTACAAGTGCTTTCACTTAAAGCTCTCTAACAGAGTCTTAAGATGGTACATTTATACTGGCTTCACAACAGGGGAAACAAAAAGAAACATTAACTGACCAGCTGCCATGATTCAATGCCATGTGGCATCTCTGTGTGGTGTTGGAACAAGAACATGCATGTACTTCCCCAACGTATACATGCATGAGACCCCTTTGATGCCTAAGATTAAATGTGTATATTAAAGTATTCAGGATCAGGATGGCAGCTGTGTTCTGGTTTCCCTGACATTCTCACACTTTTAAGCTTAAAAAATAAAAATTCCTCTCACCATTTCTGCTTATTTTGCTTCCTATGCTTTAAATAACTTCATTTTCTCAAAGGTGGAGGAAATGAGTTGTTGCTGAACTCCATTGTGATAACTGGCTAGAAGACTTTCAAAGGTACCTTTAAAACTAGGATTAGAAAAGTCAGCATTTTCCTTTTGTGATATTTTTCTCTACATATGAGACATAGGTTTGTTTCACATCTGCCAAGTTTAAATTTTCTTTAGAAGTTTAAATATTTTTTTAGAAGTTTAAATTCAGAGAGCAAGAATATTAATATGCCAAAAGACAAAGTGTTTGAGAAGGTTGAAATAATACATAAATCATATCTTAAACAAAGTTATGCCTTGCTTGCTCAATACAGCAATTATATTGTTTTGATTTTGTATGGATAACTGGAAACTTTAACTTGGCAACTTCTTTATCCAGTCTAATAACAAGCTGACTCCTGAGGTTTCTGAAAGTCCTCTCTTGCTCTTCCATTTGTATAATTTAGGGGTAGAGGATGTAAGAAAGAGAGAGAGAGGCAGAAACAACTGGCTTAAAGGTTTCTTCCAGTGGTAGGTACTCGAGTCCATCAGCAATGCTCCTCCTGCTGAGCTGGCAGCTGCTTCCATGAGTTCAGAGAGGTCACCCTGGTTTCTTTCCTGTTGCTTCTCCAGGCATTGAATTGCTGGGGCAGTTGGAAAAAAGGCATCTTCCTTTCTTGCCCTGCGACATAAAGGCAAAATCCTTCCTCACTACCTAGGTCTGTTCTGGTAAGGCATATAAAAGCTCAGATGTGATGAAAATTATTTAGGTTTCTGTGGTACCTTTACCCAGAAATATCTGAAAGCGTATTACAAACTAATTGATGTACCAGGTTATGCATATGATATATGAAGATGGATACATAGTGTGCGTGAGTGTCCTTCTGTGCATGTTGTATTTGAAAATGCAAGGATTTTCTTCACTGTTGACTTGTTGCTTTCTCAGGAGACAAAACATTATTTGGTAAATACTTCAAAATACCATTGCTGATAATTTAGGGCAATGTAGACTAAAACTCGTGGAGGAGAAAGTAAGTTTTTAAGGAAGCAGAACACAAGCTGAGCTGTCTTTAAATCAAAATAAAAGCAAGAAAATTCAGTGTTTATAGTAAGAACTCAAAGACTCTATCACCACGCACATTGTTCCTTGCAGTGCAGTACACTGATGGGTCTGGACCAGGAAAATCAGCCTGCATGAAATCATAAAGTAGATGAGTTCAGTTGCATTAAAACCCAATGTGGGCTTGTATTAAGGACTGAAGTGTCCTGAATTTAGGTAGATAAAAGGGAGGACTCTCATTCTGACAAAGGATGTGTTTAATGCCGTTATAAGTAGATTTGTTGAGATCACACCTTTAGTTTGTTTGGATTAATTTTCCTATTTGCACCTTTCCAGGAAGCCCTACAGTAAAGACAAAAGCCTATAGCTATAAATTTAGGTCTCCTTCCTTGTGGTTCTCATTCAAATATTTGAAGTTGGTTTGATTATTTTTTGGACACACATATGAATTGTTATCTCTTGTTTTGGCACAAAAAAGAGGGAAGAGTCTTATTTAGCAAACTTTCTCTGCCAACTTATCATGTATTTCACATGCATTTTTTTCCTAATTATTCACTTACCAGACTATAGCAGTTCTGAACTGTTTATATATAAAGTCTGATGTTTGAAAGAAAGTAACTTATATTTAAAATTTCCCTCTGTTTAAAAAGTTTATGTACTTAAAAAAGTACATAAACTCGTATGCAGTGCCAAATGTGCCCTTCCAGTATATAATAATAGGGATCTAATTGCATCAGTTTCCCAAGGGGCACAAAAGTAGAAAAGCAGAGCTTGTGTGGAAAACACCCTTTTTTTTCCGCCTTTGGCCACGACAGGCTCCTACACTCGGAATGAAATTCCATCCTCGCAGAAGTCTATAGGAAAGATTTGACTGACTCCAGGGGGGCAGGATTTGAGCCCACATGCCTGATTTCAGGGTATGATTTTGGTGATGAAACAAGCTTTAGGGAGGGGGAAGGAGTATTCACTGTGAAAGGAAGAGTTGATTTTCATGCACTTTCTCCAGTCTCTCTCCCATGCTAGCATAATTTTCTTCTTTGGGGTATCTCTTCGTCTTTTTGAGGAAGACTAGAAAAAGCACCTACTAAACAGACACTCAGTTCTTCTGAAAAAGCTCAGTGGGAAAATTTGCTTTGATTTTGATTTTTAACTGTGTGTGTACAAACTCAGTGGCACCCATGGCAAAGTGGCAGTCCTTTTATGAAAAGGAGACAATTATGACAGGACTAAGAAGCCTAGTTTAGGTGCCCCAAGATCTGTCGATTTGAAGTCATGTTTCCCAGCAGATAGTTGCCCTCGGAGTGTAGCTAAGAGGCCATACTAATATTTCCTTCCTGAAGGGAGAGAGCACGTTGGGTTGTCCTTAATGTGAACTGCATGAACTTTTGTACCTTTTCCTTTACTTCTTGCCTTCTCAGAAGGAGGAGTATTTGTCCCAATATATCCAAAACATGCTGTTATGCAGGACTGGCTTATAAGCAGCATTTAATAAAGTAAGATTTCACTTTTTAATCTCGGGTTTGTAAGAATAATATGGTTTTCATTCATATTGTATTAAGCTAGGTGGTCTCAGTTTATTACTACCAATATATTTAATAAGACTTTGAAGTGTGAATTCCTGGGTCTCCCCAACCCAGTTTTTCCAATAGATCAAGCTCAGGCAATGAGTTTTTTGGGGGTACATTCTTATTTCATCTCCTGTTCCCCTAGATTTGGCTATTATAACCTCAGCCTGAGTGAAAAATTTCTAATTCGCTCCCTATCCTCTTTGTCTACAGAGAAACAAGTCCTTATTTTGGAGGTATTTGGTGGGGCATTTGCTAGGATTCTCTCACTGCTGGAAGATGAGGTGGGATATTGCTGGGTGTGTTGAGCTACCTTTGTGTCTTACCCTGCCCTCGAGTTACATGGGAAACATGCTATTGCAGAAGCATGTACAGATGTTGGCGCTCTCTCTCTAAGCTGTCTTTTTCCTTTTACCTCCTGAGGTACATTTCTTTTCCTTCATCCATTGGGGGAACCCAAACAAAACTCTGTGTACACAAGTCTTAAAAAAAAAAAAAAAAAGAAAAGAAAAAAAAAAGCAAATTTGAGACTTCATCGTATTTGCTTTGCTAATGAATGCTAAGCCTACACACACATATATGTATGAATTATAATACTGTTGTATATTAAAGAGTTCGTGTTTCCTGATTAAAAAGCTCATATAAAGAGCAAAGTACATTGGTGTTTATCATTTACCATTTACTCAGCGCCCTACATAGTCACACACAAACAGGCAAAACAGCAACTGATCAAACCTTTTAGAGCCACCAAACCTACTTTTTGTCTTTATTATGAAACTAAGATTTGGTCAACTGAGGTCAAGTTGTGCACTTAACACAGCTTCCATTATAGTCAGTGAACTCTGTAACGGAGAGTAAAGTCAAAATATAAACAGAGAACATTTCTGCAGCAGCTCTGGGCTGGGATTAACTTGGATCACCTAGTCTTCTGCTTTTAATGAAATTCTCTCCCTTGTATTTTCTTGTTTGGAAGAGAGTCCAAAGTTATCTCATGCTAATTTAGTTAGGCAGTGCCCTCCAGGGATGTCACAGGCCTCCGTGACCTCTCCAGAGAGACTCAGCAAAGGGATGAGGAGAATTAAACATTCCTGAGAAATTGCAAAGCAGCAGCCCCCAGAGATTTCGCATAGAAACGAGCTCCAGACTAGCTGCCAGAGACCCAAGTCACCTTTTCAGCACTTCCTTGACATGTCTCCGCCAGTCCCATCTGGCTTGATTCAGGGGGTCAGCGTGGGGACTAAGGAGAGGTGGCAGCTAGAGAGAGCAGGATTCGAGGGAGGTCTGACTGCAACGGTCTCAGGCTTTAGATGTTTCCCTGGGATGTGCAGCTAAATGGTTTTATTCCCCTTCCTTCCCGCACATGGTCTCACGCTTCGGTCTTTTTCTTTGTGCTGGAAAGGGGAAGAATACTAAGTGACAAGGTTTAATAATAAGTTTAGTTATTGTTTTACCATTTGATGCAACAGTTTGTTTCATACCTGGGTTTACAACCACCTCTTGGGTCTAATGCAGAAAAAACTGCAGTGGCAGAGAGCTACTTAACACTAACATGAACTACAGGCCCCGCTTTCCTGTCTTTTACGTTGACAGTCGGGCTGTAGAAATTTGTGAAATTAATCTCATGTGAAGTCATAATCAGGCACGGTTTGCAGGATGAAGCTCATTTCTGTGGGAAAAGATTCAAAGAGTTTATTTCCAGGTTTCCCTCCATTATTGTGCAAAAGGGGGGAAAAAGTAAATTTGCTGAAGGTTAAACAAGAGAGAAAAAGACACCAAGAAACCACTGTAGTTTGCTTATTAGTATCTTGATCGCCTGAGTAGTCATCTCACTTATCTCCTGCATCACAATGGAAATGTGCAGTATCTCAAGAAATGTCTATTTCACTGAGTTTTGGAATGTGTAATCTAACAATCATTTCCATGCATTCTCATCCTTGGGTTTCCTTGCTCCTTTAATTTGCTTTTTAATTAGTCCAGAGCTAGTCAGTATTAAGGAAGAATGTTTGAATTCCTACCTTTTAGAGGGGAAAAATACCTTTTTTTCCACTGTAAAAGTGCAAAGGTATCTAATTCTATAACTAATAATGCACTTCATAATTAAATGTCTGTGCTACCCTTAACTTTCTTATAGCACTCTAGTTGCATAAAAACTATCACTCCAGCTTCACAGATGGCAAAATTTAGGAGGTAAGAATAAATGCTTTAGTCAAGGCCACAAAGAGAGTCATTATCACTGCTGAGACTGGGACACTGGAGATGGTGTCTGCTCATCATTTGCTTTGACCAAACTGAAACCAATAAACAGGCTGGACCTAAAGCTGGACCCATGCAATTAGAATATGGTTTATGATATAGCTATTAAAAAAAAATAGAGCAGAGTATTGTGTTCATGTGAAATACATTTCAGCAGTTGAGTTATAAATCTCCAAGAAGGGGGGGGGGGGGGGGGAAGACTTGCACATGGAAACCGGTATATAAAGGATGATAATGTCATTGTGGTGATAAATCCATTGCATTCTGCAATGACTCATGCCTGTGCCACTGTTACTTGCCTGAGAACAAACCTCTGGCCCTCGCCAAGTAATGCTTGTGGGAACATTGCTCCCAGTGTCTGGCCTGCAGGGGTTATTCCAGCCTTAATGGCAGAATACCTAGTGTGTGTAGAGTCTCGTTCATGTCCATTGGGGAGGGAGGGCCCTTACTTTGTCTGGATGTGATATGAGCAATGACTTCTGACATGCATGTAGCAGAGATTTATTGCAAGCAAAAGCTGAAGTGTGATAATGCTACTGGGGTATTCTGTAATAATATGGTAAAACACTTGTCAGCACTTCATCTCAGGCAGTGAAAGTCAATTGTATATGCTACACAGAGACAGATAAAAAACATAAGTATACTTAAAACTTCATATGGTTTGCATTTTTCGTAACAGCTCTCCTGACTCTAATATAAGACAGGTTTTAATTTTGTTTTGGGTAAGTGGATGTGCTTACAGTCTCACACCCACAATTCCATGGCTTTAAATAGAATCGCTCCCAGGGTGCATAAAAGAACACATGCTGTTATGTGAAGGATTTATCCAGGATGCCAGGACTGTATTTATTGCTGGGAACAAACTGAATAAAATTTTCTATTCCATTTTGACACTAGCCCACAGAGAGCAGCCGTATCTACAGTTTTGATGCAGACCCTTCCCTTTCCCTGACTTAGGATTCAGTGTGACTAACCGCTGTTGCTGAAGTAGCAATTACTAATGACGGTGGGATTGGAATGACCAGAACAAGCAAAGGGAAGGTCAATGTGAAGTGCTTTCCAAATGTACATTTGAGCATGCTCAAAAGAAATCTTCCTGTTGCCTTTTCACAGCTGCATTGCACAGACTTCTAAAATACGTCCTTTGGTTTCTGGGATCATTTTACCATTGACTTTTTCTAGCTGAAATTCCCATGCCCCGATTTGAGATGGCATAGACCGTGAGGTGGTATCTGAGCCTGAGCATAGAGGAGCTTGGTCAGAGCAATGGTACCGCTAATGCTGTGGCAGCAAATCTGTGAGATGGATTCCTCCGTCTTAGGGCTTGGGTTAAAAGTGCCAGACTCTTTGCATAAGCTGCTATATCACATGGTAGCAGTTCTGGGTACTGTTGGCCTAAAATTGAACTTGTGACATGAGATAAAAATAAAAAAGAAAATAAATCCCTCTGTATTGCATTACCATATCCCCGAGGCATCAAGGTTGTGCTCTTGTCTCTGTCTGTACTCAACTGAGAGCATTTAGCATCAAATTCCAAAATGTTGTTACCTGAAGTGCTCTGGTAAAGGAAAATAAAAATTCCATGGAACCAGGAATGAGAATACTTTAGCATCTTGATACTTTTTCAGGTGACTTCATGTTTTTTATAGTTAGTAAAACAGTGCTTGGTGTGCATTTTTACTACTGCGTCATAAGTAACAATGACTTAATGATGAAAATCTTTTTTACTTCCAAATCCAGTGGACTGAAAACTGGAATAAAATCAGAAGGTGACGTTTCAATGATGTGTTAAAGGTAGCACGCTCTTTATTTACACAGATTATTCAGACAAGGATAACTCCAATTTTATAAGAACCCAATGGATACTAAATGTTTTCCTCAGGATGAGTAAATCAATATTTCAAGTCAACTGTTTTAGATTACTATTCAGGAGTGTAATATTGTTTGGAAACTGGTAGCAGTCTGAGGAGAAAATGCCTTAGCGTTAAAAAGCATGAAGCAAGAATTCTGGAAATTTGGGGCGGGGGGGGGAATGGAAATTATAAAATAGAATTCAATTTAATTTTATGTTATTAACTCACCCTATCTCCCTGTATTTCTTAAAAAAAAAAAATAATACTGTTCATACACTTTATTTTAGTGCACTTGCTTTGTTACTTTTACTATCTTAAAGGCTTGCTCCTCTTCCTTCCCCATTATACCCTCAAACATGTATAAACGTTACAAAGTACTGATTTATTACCTCTGAGCCTATCTGCATGTGCTCTGGCAGTTCTCTGCTGTTCTTAGCACTTTTTTACAGTATTACTAGTGGTTTAACCTGAGTCAGGGCCCTTTTCTGGATAGGTACTAGGCAGATCCCCGCAGACCTACAAACCTTGAACGGAGAAGCTAGCAAGCTGAAGAGACAATGTTCACAAATGGGAGGAAAGGAAAGGAAGATTTGGAGAGAGAAAGTAATTGTCTGATTCATGGTATAGATAATAGCGTTTTTGACTGCGTGGAGATCAGTAGTACTTTGATCCATAGATCATGCTGCTCCTCTGACCCCCATCAGAAGGAGCACGTCAGCTTGCGCTTGGCTGTGAGTGTCTGAGCAATCCAGGGAAGAAACAGGAGGCAAACAGGTGTCAGAAGCATGAACCAGGATGTTTTTATATGTCAGATGTTGCACTGTAAACATTTTGTGATCAATATCTACGTCGTGATCATTATTTCGGGGCTGATCGTTTTGCTCTGGTAAACATGCCAGTACTTGACTTGAAAGCCTAGTCTCTTTTCTTGCGGTTAGATCGTGGCCCCAACCAGTCCTTCCTGGCATGGGTCCCTAAGACTCCTCTGCCCTCACCGCAACCTGGGTACAACCCTTTACTTTAGCGGTGAGTAATCCTGTCAAATGGGAGTCTGCTGCTTTGTGAAGAGGTATTTTGTCTTTCATTCATATAAAAATAGCAGGCAAAATTAATTCTGGAAGGGAGGGGGAAGTGGGTCAAATATCTTTCAGAATTGTCTGCTAGGTGGAGCCTGGGAAACATGTATTTATTCTATTGTCTTGTCTAGGTAATACAAACCTGAGTGGTTAGAACTCACATGTACTTTCTGTAAGTCAAATTTTTCTCATTTTTTCTCTGTTTAGCTTTGAATTTCTTTCCCTTTTTTCTTAAACAGAATTTAAGGCACCCCTGTGTTAGCAATTGCGACAATATCCTCCAAAATTAAAACGAAAGAAACAGAGCATATATGCATCCTTTCTGTATCTTTTCATTTAAATTACTTTGTGTCACACATGTCACTTCCAATTTAACCATTTGAAGAATAAACAAACCATTGTGGACCTAAAAATCTGTTCAAATTTTTTTGGCAGGAAAAAAAGGACTATATTAATTTTCATTGTTGGTGAGGTTTCCCAACAAGCAGCTTTACTGTTTCTTTTTTGCCTCCAGCTAGCAACTAAAGATCAGTTATAAAACTGTATACAAATACTTCCATGTATTGAAAGAACAATATTTTGACACTCAGTGACACAAAAAGAAAAAAAAAAAAGTAGTAGTAATCTAGTTTTTGATAACACAATGAGAACTTTGTGTTCAACTGAGGTGTATGTGAGAAACATCATGTTGCATTAACAGGGAAGGTTGACCTTTAAGGTTTATCTGGATTATAATTCTTGTGGTTTTTATTAATAAAACTGCCTACTAAAGTTTCACGAGTCCTCCCTGAGATCTGTAAAACAATTGGCCTATCTGCTTACAAGAGAAAAGTTAGACAGTGTTTCCTAGTATTTCCTACAGATGTGAGGGCTTTTGTTTCAAAAGACATTGATATTGTTTTCATTCAAGATGCTCCACAAAGATTATCAGGTATTTTATTATCTTAGTAACTTTATAATTGTTGGATTATTATCTTTAAGTGTATCAACTAAACTCTTTTAACTTGAAAGAAAAAAATCATGGATCTGAACACATTCAGCTCTAACCAAGTTCACATCTACAGCCAAACCATAGGATTTGAATAAATCAGCAAGCATACTTCAAATTGCTTCTGTGGCAATTTATCAACTGTAACTTCAAATATCTGTGAGAAAGTTTATAAAATGAGTCACGAGATATTATCTCTGTAACTGTACCCTAGGAGACTTCTAATATGTATATTGGTAAAAGTGATTTTTGTTGTTTGTTTACTTTCTTAGGATTCTTAAGGTAAATTTGCCATTATCAAATGATGTGTTTCCTCTCAGGAGAATGTTGTCATCTCGAATCTGTTCTCATTTTATACTTTTTCTGTCGGTGATGTAACTGTCTATGGTCTGTAAACGTCGCTCTTCTGAATGGAAGCAGCTGCCATGTCATAAGTACTCAATGTCTCCTCTGCATGAATAGAAAGGACAACGCTAAAGGAAAAGCTTTGTACACGGACATCGGAGTCCTTATGTTCAGCATTACACTGTTAAGGAACAAACATATCAACATGTATTTGAACTGATGAGATCTGATAGATACTTAAATGGTGTTCAGAAGGGTTTTTCCATGAATGGAGGTTCCTTGAGCAACAGATACTGCACCAACGCTGTGATTTTTGGTGATCTGAGAAAACAGGATGATGACTCTTCAGGGGAAAGGAAGAGGCACGTCTCCCGCCCTTCTTGGGCAGCACCTCTTTTGCTGTAGGTTTTAAGAGAGGGTTGAGCTTATGAAAAGTGTCACTCTTGTTGCAATGATAGACAGTGACCTCAATCATGAACTTCGGTTTGCCTTTCAAGTACAAACTGTAACAGCATAGTAAGGTTCATGCCTATTGGATGTGCACCCTTACTTTTTAAGTAACTGAGCAAGAAGGGTTGTATTTCAGGAAAAAAAGCATAGGAGTACATTGGTTATGCATACTCCCATATTCCTGCTGTCACTGGCTTCTTGGGAGTATCAGCATGCCTGGCAGCACATCCCTGTGGTTTTCCTTGGCACGAGTCTCCCTGCCGTGCTTGCCTTGCCTTGCCTTATAACATCGTCAGAAACAAGTACTAAAGCAATAGTCATTACTTAGACTGAACTCACATCGTGGCAGGGAGCAACGGGATCATGCCCAACACTTTTGTGTTGGCTTTCAGGCAGAGGCAGCTTATATTTTACTCTGATCACAAGACCTTTTTGCTGCACTTGAGCTTCATTAGTGTTTTTCAGTCATGTGTGCTATGCCCCTATTGTGTGCAGAACACATGTAAGGAGATTTTGTTTTCCCCTCTGTTGTGTATTATACGTACGTATTGCTGTCTCTTTGTATAATCTCCTTACATAACATACTCCCATGCCTACCAGGTACACCCAGTACACACCTACACTTTTAACAGTCACAGAAGTCAATCAGATGTGGATGACTCGGCCAGTGCAGCACCTCTTCTGCCTTCCCTGCCCCTCCAAAAGTAAATAAATAGAAAAATTGGAAGTCAGTTTGGGTTCAGAGCTGTGAGTCGATGTCCCCCAGTCTCACTTTTCTAAGGCACGATCATCAGTTGTGGTCATTTCTGTAGCAGCTTGAGAAACCACAGCCGGTCAGCTGGGTTGTGTCAGGAGGAGGTGGGTGATGGCATCTGGAACTGCTTCACATCCAGGCAGGCAGGACGTGCGTGGGCATGACATCTCCCCACATCGCGCAGCGTGGAAGATGCGGAGCAGCTTCTTTCCATGCCAGTGCAATTGAGTTGGGACAATGCAGACAAGGAGGTGATACAATAGCCCTGTCTTTTGTGGCACAAAGGGAACAGTGCCTCATGATGCATGCAGGAACAACAGTCATGCCAGGCCTTTGTCCTCGCCATATGGGGAGAAGGTTCTCCTTTGCTGCCGCATCCCTCATCATGCTTTGGCCCAAAATGCTCAATTCTCCTTCTCAGTGGTGACCCCAGCAGGATAGCTAGGTTTGGGATCACTAGAGAGTACCATGTCCAACCCACTGAATTCTTCTGCCCACTTCTAGACAATAGAGTATGGAATACTGTAAAGACAGAACTGCTATAAATGGTGATAATGTACTCTTGGGTCTCTCTGGGTGGTAATGTTTTCTGACTTAGTCAGAAATTGCTCCCTAATTGTTGACAGCCTTGAGGTAACCCATGCCCTCTGCAAGTGATAAGTAAGTAGAGCTAGACATTCACCAGTCTCTGCTTCTTTGTCTCTGAAATGCACAGACAATGCAACCTGCATCAGGCTGCAACTATCTGTTCCATCTCCTAAAGTAAACATTACTGATTTGGTTTGATTTTGTGTGTGTGTGTGTGTGTGTGTGGCAAATATAAAGTCAGAAGTTCTCTGCTTAATACCTAGAAATATGTATGAAAGATTTTTTGACAGTATAGGGCTTGGAAAAAAAATGCTGTGTAACATTGTAGGGCAATAGTAATTAGTACCAACAGGAACTTTTTCCATTTATCACACTGTGTGTCTGTTCAGTCATATCTGGTTTGGGTCTTGCATCGGATGAGACATAAGAAAAGGCTTTACCCATTCTCTTGAAAAATCATCTTTTATTTCTAGAACAAAAATCATCAGTTGTACTTTAAAGTCTCAGAAAGTTGGATTTGTATTTCTTTTTTCTCTTAATTAGGCAGATACCTGATTACGAGCCCATTTTAACAATATACAGTGCTAGAGCAGACAGTGAAAGTATCGTATATAGAGAGTTAAACATAACCTCAACTACTGAGTCTTTGTTATCCATGGATGACAGCCCAGTTAATAAATGTTTTCTCACTGGGATGCTGGACTGGAAGTTAATGGTGAAACACATCTACAACGTGCTCCAGATGCTTAAGACAAGCAGACACATCACAACCATAACGGCAGTGGCATGCACAGAATGTACCTGTATTGGGGTTGTGTCAGTCCAGCTTGGGTTCTCCCCTTCACTAGCCCAGGTGCAAACCCTACGTAAGCAAACAAATTTGGGCAGGGAGAAGACTTGTTCATGGTTTGGATATGTTGCTTGAAAACAGTGCTTACTACTGGCAGGGGTTTATGCACAGAAAAGGGAAGAGGGGAAAGATGAAAGAGGAAAGATTTTGGCAGAGCCTGTAGTTCAGGCATGCAGAACAGATATCCTAGTCCACATAATCATAAAAGTGTGTCCGCTTGCTAGACTTGCTATGTATCTCTTTCTGGTTAGGTTTCTGTCTTTAAATGTAAATGACATAGTATTGCCTTTAGACTTTGTGAGTCACTAGACTAGAGCCAAAAAGAGTTCAAATATGAAAAATATGTTTTGTTACATTTGCCATTAAAGGAGCAGTCTTATTCTGAGAGAGCCAAAGCCTTAATTATTTCCATAGTAGTTTTCTCCTCTTTTTCAACATTTGCCCACATTTTGTTAACTGGATCAAGCAAAAAATTAGGGAGTGGGTGGCAGAACTGAACACAAGTCATTTCTTTACTTGCTGTCTGCCCATCCAAAAAAGCCTTTTCAAAGAAATACAGGAAAATCCACGACTGTCCACTCCTGCACCAGAAAAATTCCTAAAATATATGACCTTGCGATGGTTAAAAGATAGCCAAGAGCCAAAGCTGGGCAATATTTTTATCTCAGTTCAGCCATGTCATGGGTCATGTGGTTCAGCATGTGAACAGGAAGGTGAGAATGGGTGAACTTTTGCCTCAGTTGTGCAGTCCATCAGAGAATAAATGGAGCAAATCACTCTGCAGCTGTATCGGGAGGTGAATGGCTGAATACCTCTCACACAGAGGCCTTTGTGTTCTGGACATGATCTAGCATTATGATGGGACGCACTAGGCTGAGGCTTTGTAGCAATTACTAACCCATTATCGCGCTAGAACATGAGATCATTTATCTTCTAATTCAGAGTGTCACCTGTTCTTCATTTGCCAGTCAATAACCATTAATTACTTTCAGTGGAAATTTAAACAAAGCTTTTCCCCTCTGTTAAAACCAGTAAGCCATTCAGTAATGACAAATAAACCTGGAGCTATATCTCCCCCTTTCCTCTCATTCTCAGACCGGAGTCTGGTACAATATGAACTCTTAAAGGAAATGCCTAGAAATTGATAGGTCAAGGGCCTTTATTAGTCTGATGTGGGGGGAAGCACATTCCTGGCACTTGCTGTAGGGAAAGCATATAGCTACTGCTTGTACACAGATTTCTCCGTGGTTGTCACAGGCTGTACCTGTGGAAATAAAGATTTGAATGCTGAGCTTGTTCAAAGATTTTTCTATCTTCTGGTGTGCCTTTGTATTTTTTTATGGACTGTTTATGCAGACCCATTCAAAGCAACAGTGTTTGGGCACTTTCCTCAAAGCAAAACAGAACTATCACTTATTTCGTAATTTTTAGCACGTTCATTTTTTTCATACCTGATTTGATTGAGGTAATTGTAAGTGCCAACAATTGTGAATGCCAGAAAAAATAAAAGAACCAGCAGTGATAGATTCTCAAGTAATCATTAATCTAAACATTCTTTCCTGGTAGGAGTTGAGGCAAAAATTGCTTTTAGCAAGTCTGTCTGCATTGTTGGATCGTTGCAAAGTTGATCCTGTAGAAATTTACTGCAGTTTAAGTTGTATTTCCAAGAAGGTGATTGCTTGCTCTTTGAAACAGTAGACAAGAGTTGATACATCCAAATGTATAAAACTTGGTGTGACCAATGTCGAAGGCTGTTTTTTTGTTAGTATTTTGTAGCTGTCTCCTTCAATGCAGTGTATGTTTTAGAGTAAAGAGAAACTTCTAACGCTATTTTATATTAATACACAAATTAACGTGTAAATATTTTAAACACTCACTGGATTGTTGAATGTCTCAGCATAAGCACCCACACTAAAATTGTGTCCAATGAATTACAAAACTGAGGTGTTTAGAACTGGAGGGATAGCAAAAAGTTATCGTAAGTCTGATCCTGCTTCTACTTACATATATTAATACTACTTTACAAAAATGCATAGTAAATAGCAGGTCCTTATACTAATATTGCATATTCAGTCAACCTACCGATGGCATTTGGGGGTGGGGGGTGATTTTTACCAATAAATAAGGGTTGGTTTTTACCTGTCTGTCGGATGTATCTGACACTACAGTGCTGTGTAAGTTTCAAACAAAGGCAGGCAAGACCTTGAATTCATTATGTACAGCAAACATCCACTAAAGTCAAGAGGAGAACCGCTATAAATTCTGACTCTGACTGACTGTCTAGTCTTGGAAATCCTTATTCACTCAAATAGTGCCTTCTCACATGAGGAAGCTTCTTGTTTTCAGCTGGGCTGCTTAATGAAAGCTGAAGGTCTGTGAAATCAGGTACGATGCTAGAAGAACCAGAACTATCAGTTACTTATTTTAGATATTCCTTTTATCTTTCTGTGAAGCTGCTACTACTGTGAATCCTGCAAGCTTGTCCAGTCATGAAGAAACAGGAATTGGTGATTTATGGCGACCTCTCAAATCTACAGGGAAACCCCAATGTTCCAAGAAAGCTCATATGAGATACAAGTTAAGACATCTCCTCCCCACAAGAGGAGTTTCATCAGCCAGTCGGGTATTTCTGCGTCATTGGCTAGGATGTTCAACCCTGGAAAGGAAAAATAAAGTTACTGCCATTGTCCTGCCCAGCAGGTCATATCCCTAAAGCACAATTAATGTCAAGGACTTACACAGCAGTTGCCCAAAACCCAGCCTTCCACACACGTTCAAGAACCAAAAAGGTTCAAAAGGAACATGTTAATAAAATCTTGTCAAAACTTTGGAAGATGCATAAAATAATAACTGGGAAGAAAAATTACTTGCAGATAGAACCATTTAAGTGGAATGTATCGCCTTGCTATGCTGGACACTGATTTATTAAGAATAGGGGGGGGAAAAATTGAATATTTTAGGTGGTATTTACCAAGAGAAACTGAGCTGTCCCAAAGCTTTTATTAATCTGATTTGCAGAGTATCCACTACCATCAAGGGACCTACTAAAGTTGTTTTCTTTAAAGCTGATGTGAAGAGGTCAATGCAAATAGCATTGTGGATTACACTGTGAGAAGATGACAGTCCTCTTTACCATATGGAGAGAAAGTTGAATTATTTTGTTTTCCTTTTCTGGTTATTTATTAAAGGAGGATCATGCCATACAGGTATTCCCTCTTCCTCTCCAAAGGAAATGAAGTGTTTACATCATTTTGATTGATCTAAAGTAATAATTATTCTGTCCGCCTACAGCTCCTAGGCAGTCAAATAGTACAGTCACTAGAGTGGTGGCTTGCATATCAGAAAACTGAAATGTACCTGCCGTGATACCTCAGAGAAGTCACACGTGTCTTTGCGTGCCTCTTTTTTCCATCTGCTTTCCTGCTTTCAAGCTGACTTAGCTGGCCAGCCCTCTGAGAAGGTGCTCATCCGTTATTACTTGTTTGTGGGAGGGCACTCTGTGAAAGACATTGCTGTGGGAAGTAAACCTGCTCCTCTGAAATGCAAATATGTTGACAATCCCATGAAGTTTTGCTTCAAAACCTATTGCGATTTTTGCTGCTGCACAAACGGTTCTCTGAAAGAGATGTTAATGGTAGTCTCGCTTTTCTACCAGTGTTTTCTGTGTTCCTGTGTCAAAAGAAAATGTTTCTGCTACGGTGCTTTAGTATGTAACATTCAGCACATATTCAGCAGGAAAAACAGATTAATTTATTCAAATATACTGTTGACTATTCTTAGTTACATTTTTAATTACTTACTCTTAACTAAAATCTCAACTCAGCCAAAACAAATGTGACAGAAGAAAGAGCCAAAAGGACCCATGTTTTCATGATTCAATGTGCTTGACATCGTTCTATAACAGACAGGCAACAACACTCTGGACTGAAACATTACGAAATTTTGTTCTTTCCCCCATATCTATGTCAATTAATGCAGTGCTTTAAACAAGTGAATCCATGCTCTTGAGCACTAAACCAAGTCTGTGTTCAAAAGTAAACATATTAAAGTCTCCCCTGCAGAAACCCCTGCTGTGAAACAAATTGAAAATCAAATACAGCATTGTTTGCTGTAATAAGAAATAATTGAACTCTTTTCAGAGTTGCACTGAACTGGTTAATAGCCACCATGTTAGGAAAGTGCTAATTTCCCCAGTTTGGGGTATGTGTGTGTATGTGTAGTTATTTCCAAACCAAAAATGCAGTAATATAATATCATGTACCAAAGAGGCCACTTACATGTGCACTGAATCTGACTTTGTTTGTCTTTCTGCAGGCCATGTGGCTGATGTTGCAAACGGATGAGCCCGAGGACTTTGTCATAGCCACTGGGGAGGTCCATAGCGTCCGTGAATTTGTGGAGAAGTCATTTAAGCACATCGGGAAAACCATTGTGTAAGTGTGAATATGAGATAGCAGCCATGGGTTGAACATTTCTAGCCTGTTGCATTTGCTGCGTTAGAGTATTTTTTTCTCTACATTCTTCTTTTTTTCCCCTCACTTTCTAATTTTGTAACATGTGAGACCTTCAGGGCATGAATGACTGCCACAGTGGATGTCTCTAGTATTGCCCTCTAGATCATAAGAAAAAAATGTAGGTGGGTACATCTTAATTTTTTATTTCAAGTCTTCATTCTCTGTTCTCCCATTCACTCCCCTCCTCGGGGAACAGAAGCCCTTCCAAAGATGTTACTACCAGGGTACTGTTCATCACTTTGCTGCAAAAGGGACTTTTCTGCCTGATTCTCTATTTTGTGCCCCCAGATCCCCATAGTCGTGCTCCCATCCTCTGCAATCTCAAGAGGTGACACCTGCCAACCCTGTTCTTTCTACGTGACAGCCCGTCAGCCACACCACACGGATTATGTAGCAACCCACTCTACGTTCCTATTAGCTCTTCTCCTACTAAGCCATAAAAATGTTGAGCAGTGGGTGCAGAATGTTTACAATGCATATTCCACATAGTTTGATTGAAAATACAAAATTCCTTCTCAAGGCCATATAATAAAACCAGGATGGCTTGGTGAGCGCTTTCTGTAATTTATATTTTTATTGTTTATTATTTTTTCAATTTCCCTCCTTCTGTATCTTCTCTGGGCCCCATGCATCAACATACCAATCTCAGCTGGAAAAGGGAGAGGAAAGCCACAGGCTCTTCCATGACGCTAGCGCCAGGGCTGTTCCTCAGGCCATCAAAGTCACTTGTGCAGCTGGTGAACTTTTGACAGGGCCAATAAGTTTTACTTGGGAACAAAAACTTGACAAATTCAATAAATATGCAGAAGTGCACAGATATATACAATATTATTTGAACAGCCAGTGGGTGGCTGGGGAGGTAATAACATTTTCTCCTCAATGAGTTTTTAGTCTGGTTTCAATTTTTGGCATCAACTTCCAGAAAAAATTCTGATGGGGGAGAGAGAGACTGTATAAATAGAATTTCTAGCCCAAAAGTTCAGTTTTGGGAATAATATTCTCTCCATATTTTTAGCATCTCTTCATAGCAAGATGTCCCTGACTGATCACACATTGTCCTACACGCCTTAACAGTAGTGAGGTTTGACAGGATAAAGGGGAGGTAGTAGGAGCTCTAGTAATTGCTTTGTCTTTCTTATTTTTGCTCCTTTTTCTATACTTTTGCTTCTTGTGTTTATAAGCTAATTCTCCCTAGTAAGCATTGATACGAATATGCTGTGGATTCAGTTGCTCCATATAAGTAAGAATTCTTGTGATTTTGTCAGTCTAGTGCTGTTTGCAAAAGCAAGAATGAATGTTTGGTGAACAATATTTTTTTTGATTACCTAAAATTAGAAACTGAAACATATAGGTCAGTACTTAGCTGAATGTCTTTATTTATAGATGTTCTCAACATCACAGTTTCTTTTGATGTCAGTAATTTTATCCATTAGTTTAAAATTAAAAGCCCTGCTTTGGTGTTGGCCTAAGAAGTCTCAGCATGTCCCAAGACTGACAAATCAGCATGTGTTTTTCAGAAAGCAAATTAAACCCTCAAGAAAACCTAAAGAAAATAACAACAATTACACAAATAAAAGTGAAAGTACTTTTATGAATAGCTTCTGTTATAGAGAGGATATTAAATGCTTACTTTAGATTTAGTTGGTCCTAACACACAAAATTTTGTGTTGCATTTTTTAATTTTTTGCTCACATCTAGCTCCATATGGTGGACTGCATATCACTTCTGTTGGTGATTACTGCCGTCTGTGTTTGGATTGAATCAATCAGTCACAAGTTTCTCTCTCAGGGAAACTTTACAGTATGACTCCAAGTGATGAGCTAGGGCAGGTGGTTTGTGTGTACAAAGGCATAGTTGCTTTTTTTTTAACTAATCAATAAAAGTAATTTTCAAAAATTGTATAATAATCCACGTGACATCTAGTGACATGGATTTTTAGGAACCTAAATCGCTTTAGAAACAGGGCTTGGGCTGCTAATCCCTATGGCTCTTCTGAAATTTTTCTTCACTGTGAATAAGTTATTAATTTCTTAAGCTATTTACAGGTGATATATAAAAAGCTATACATGGAGACTGAGGTGACATTTTAGGTGCTAATGATAATTTTGTTGTTGATCATTTTGACAGTGCTGTAATTCTGATCGTTTTGGATACAGTCTAGCCAGATAAACCAGCCGTTCGTTCCCCCTGCTCCCAAGGTGGGAGTAGTGTCACAACAGACCCACTACTCATTCCATAGCCATCGTTCATCTTTCAAGTTGCATTAGGTGTAAAATATTTCTCAGGATTTGGAAAGTTTTGTTAAGAACCTCCATAATTTTTCTAGGTGTCAGCCCGGCCCATGCTTTTGCAGCACACACACACTCTCCTTACCCTCGCTGGCTTCTTGGCCGGCCGGCTGCTAACCTCTCACATTCTTTGAAACCCCCAAGGGCTTTCTACTCCCACCTCGTCCAGCTTGAATATATCTTCTTCAGGGAGTAACCTGGCAGCAAAATCCTCCCTTTTAGCATTGTAGGACCCCACTGGTGAGTTCCATTGATCTGTTTCTTTACAATTTATGAGGCACCTAAAAACCAGCACACCAGAGTGCAATTGCTAAATGAGTTCCTGCGAGGATGGCTGCTTTCTTCCTATCTCCCTTCCTCAAAGTTTGGTTGAGTTGTTTGGTTGTTTGGGGTTTTTTTTTGCAGGGTTGCAGGTATTATGAAATTTTGCAATCTCAAAAACTGATCGGGGAAATTTCCAGCAGCCCTTTCCACTGCTGTAAGTGATGGCCCAGCTTCCCAGTATTGCTGTACAATGTGCCTTTCAAAATGGATGGAATGATGGAGTAAATGGCCAGGAGGAACATCGCGGCAAGCAGCAGTTGGCAGAGCTCATTGCACATCTGAGAACACAGGGCATGTGTGCGGGGGCTCTTAACCATCCCTACTTTGTGCTTTGGCAGGGAAAGTTGTAAATGTAAAAAAGTCTTAGCTGTCATATCTTGATACTGCAGTAGAGAACAGGAAGAAAAGCAGTCCTGGCTGTCCCATCAACCAACTAAATTTTTCTTTTTTATTTTTTTTAGGTTTTTGTCTTCCTAACAATTCATATTAACTTATACAGCTGAAAATCCCGGACAGCCTAAAAAGTCTTTCCAAGAAGATAACATAATACCCTGACATAGACAGTCATTAGCATGTATCAGGACTATGTTTTCTAGCCAAAATAAGAAAGAGAAACTTTACTACATTTTTTTAACTAATGAAATATACAGCTGCAATAAGACTGATTCTCTCTCTGAAATTGCCTGTAAAGTGTACACAGAGGTTTATCTACCTTGTGTGGTTTTTTTTTTCTTCTAATGTTTCTTGTTTAAGGGAGAAATTTGAAATTTTATTTATATAGTCCTCTGAATCATTCAAATTCAGTCCTTTGTACTAACAGGAAAGCCTCAGAGCTACAAATATTTTCCCCCTGTAAGGATTACACTTTTTTTCTTTTACTTTCCCTTCTGCTTATTACTAATTAAGCAGTACTTGGGGGAAACACTTCCCGCCTATAATTTGAACTACAGCAGGGTAAACGAAACAGGCAAACACTTGTCTTGACTAATTTTCTGTCATTAATCTTATTAAATTAGAACAGGATTGCAAAGATAGCCTGAAACCACTACAGCACTCAGAGTTCTTTGCAGAGTGCTACAAAAACTGCTGTCTGCAAATGTGGAAAGAAAAAAAAAAGAAAAAGAAAAAACTGTTCAAGCAGTGGAAAGATTTATTGTGGTTTTTATTAATATAAAAATACATGCACATTTGTTACAGAACTATTCATTGCTCCTAGGATCAGAATTAATTCAGTAAAAATGAGTATTTTACTCTAGTCATTTGGCTCTACGTACAAATTTTATCTTAACTAACATGCCAGTTGGTCTTATAAAAGATCGCCCTAAAAAGGGGAAGTTTGCAGATAAGCTGTAAGGTCTAATGAGGTGAACTACTAGCAGAAGTGGAGCAGTGGCCTCTTCAGTGACAGTGAAGGTTGAACTGAGATTGAACTGAAGGAGGAGGGTTTTTCTAGTTTGTTTTCTTTTTTTTTTTTTTTCCTTTTTACCTTAAAATGGAAGCTTGTGTTACAGAAACACATGAGATTTGAAAGATTGCTGTAAGAATGGAAAGCCAACAATACGTTAGTAATGGTGCTGTGGGGATGTGGAAGAGGAACCATCAAAACAGCTGCTGTTTCCAGGTCTGGCTTTTGCCCACCAAAAATTGCTGCCTGGCTAGTGCTACGTGTTGTATTTAACAGCTCAGGAAAACCAGAAGTTTTCAGATGAGGAGGAAGGGAACAGAATGTCATACGGAAATTGGAGGCATTTTGAGAGTGATCATTGAAAGGAACCCAGCCAGGTCAGTGAAGAACGCTGGCCTGGGTGAACTCACATGAGCAAGGGTCATCGCTTAGGACTGCACCACTTTTATCACCATTCTCACTGTAGAGTATATGTTTCAGGGAGGTATTTAACCCACCTCAGCTGGACGATTAACTCTTCCAGCTGAGCAGGCTTTTATTACTTACTTTATTGATACAAGGTTTTATCTGTAGGCAGACCTAATAACTGTTTCAGAATTCAAATTAAGGTTTGAAGAATATAGCAATTTAATTATCTGATTTCATACATCATAAGAGGTATGAGAGTTTCTCCTATAGGAAGACTGGGTAAGAATTAAATCATAGAATCATTTAGGTTGGAAAAGATCTTCAAGATCATCGAGTCCAACCATCAACCATGCCCACTAAACCATGTTCTGAAGTGCCTTGTCTACACGCTCTTTGAATACCTCCAGGGATGGTGACTCAATCACTTCCCTGTGCAGCCTGTTCCAATGCCTGACAACCCTTTCAGTAAAGAAATTTTTCCTAATATCCAACCTAAACCTCCCCTGCTGCAACTTGAGGCAATTTCCTCTCGTCCTACCTCCAGCCACCTGACAGAAGAGACCAGCACCCACCTCACTACAACCCCCTTTCAGGTAGTTGAAGAGAGCGATCAGGTCTCCCCTCAGCCTCCTCTTCTCTAGACTAAACAGCCCCAGTTCCCTCAGCCGCTCTCATAAGACTCGTGCTCCAGGCCCCTCACCAGCTTTGTTGCCCTTCTCTGGACACGCTCCAGCAACTCAATGTCTGTCTTGTAGCGAGGGGCCCAAAACTGAACACAGGACTCGAGGTGCGGCCTCAGCAGAGCCAAATACAGGGGAAAAATCACCTCCCTGCTCCTGCTGGCCACACTATTTCTGATACAGGCCAGGATGCCGTTGGCCTTCTTGGCCACCTGGGCACACTGCTGGCTCATATTCAGCCGGCTGTTGACCAGCACCCCCAGGTCTTTTTCCGCCGGGCAGCTTTCCAGCCACTCTTCCCCAAGCCTGTAGCACTGCATGGGGTTGCTGTGACCCAAGTGCAGGACCCAGCACTTGACCTTGTTGAACCTCATACAATTGGCCTCAGCCCATCGATCCAGCCTGTCCAGATCCCTCTGGAGAGCCTTCCTACCCTCCAGCAGATCAACCCTCCCTCCCAACTTGGTGGTGTCTGCAAACTTGCTGAGGGTGCACTCAATCCCCTCATCCAGATCATCGATAAAGATACTAAAGAGAACTGGCCCCAATACTGAGCCCTGGGGAACACCACTGTTGACCCGCTGCCAACTGGATTTAACCCCATTCACCACAGCCCTCTGGGCTCGTCCATCCAGCCAGTTTTT
>NW_010972809.1:9159523-9216491 GCF_000737465.1 Haliaeetus leucocephalus | reverse complement strand
ATGATAAACTCTCCTTTTTTTCTTGAGTCCTAGCAAAAGATCCCTGTTCAGCCAGGCCGGTCGTCTTCCTCAGCGGTTCGTCTTGTGGCGCATGGGAATAGCCTGGTCCTGAGCCATTAAGATTTCCTTCTTAAAGAGTGTCCAGCCTTCCTGGACCCCTTTGCCCTTCAGGATTGTCTCCCAAGGGACTCTCTCAACCAGTGTCCTGAAAAGGCCAAAGTTTGCCCTCCGGAAGTCCATAGCGGTGGTTTTGCTGACCACCTTCCTTGCATCACCCAAAATTGAGAATTTATCATTTCATGGTCACTAAGCCCAAGACAGCCTCCGACCATCACACCTCCCACCAGTCCTTCCCTGTTAGTTAACAGGAGGTCTAGCAAGGCTCCTCCCCAGTAGGCTCACCTACCAGCTGTGTCAGGAATTTATCTTCCACACACTCCAGGAACCTCCTAGACTTCTTACTCTCTGGATGTGGTGTTTCATGGGAAATTCCACTTCCCCTTTCCCCCCATCCCCGAAATGAAAATAATTATCACAAATGCAATTTGAAAAAATATCTGATTTCAGGTCAGCTGGACTGCTTTGTTTCTTTTCTAACCTCATTTTAAAGAAAGAATAATTTTAAAAGAATTTTTAAAGCCATTCTGAAAGAAAAATCCATTCTGAAAATGTCAAACCTTCTTTTTTAGATATTATTAATATAATTTTGTTTCAGGTTGACAGTAATGGAACTTACTTGAAACAAAAACTTTTCTTTCCAGAATGTTTTGATTTTCACCGAAGTATTAATATTCTTTGAGAAAACATTTTCTTCTCAATACCAACTTTCACAATTTGGAATAAAAGCATAAGAGCTTCAAAAGACTTGCAATGATCTGAAAAAAAAAAAGAAACTAAAAAATAGGGAGCCTAGCACATATGCTTTTTTAAAGTCTTGTAATGTGGGGAGTCACAAATTAGATTTTTGAAACTTGAGCTTGACAAGGCTGGGAATATGATACCAACAAGAACATTGTTTTAACTGTGTTCCTTTAGTGAACAAACACTGAAGACCGGATTCATCAGAGCACTTAAAGAAAATTTTAAGTAGATCCCTCTATGGCAGCATACTTGTTCTTTAGATTTAAGCACAAGATCGTGGTTAAGCAATCCCTATATCCTTGATTGCTTTGATGCATCAGAGCTGCTGGCAATGTTGGTGGTTGAGTTGGTGGCAAAGGAACATATGAAGAGTCATATTTAAAGTTTCCCTACAAAAGATTACTTGCAAAAGACATTAATGGTCTGTTATATGGTGTCAGTTTTGCTGTTTATAAAGTGCCAGGACAGAATGAAGTGCTTTGGCTTAATTGTGTGCATAGTAGCAATCAGCCACAAATTCAAGAAGTCTATACAGATGGTATCTCATCTTAGCTGTAGAGGAAGAGCAAAATTTTCCCAAAATCTTATTTTTAATTAACTTGTTGTTCATTTTCAAATGTGAAAGTATTTTCTATTGGCATATATTTGATTTAAAAGGTGTATGTGATAGTTTTATTTTCTATAAAGAGGCTGAGCAGCTTTAGCTACTAGTCGTTTTGAATATTTTTTTATAATGCTATCAGTTCTGTTTTTATGTAAAGATCAAGCAAGGATGTGAAATGCATATACTTGTTCATCTGTGCTTTTGTGAAAGGGTTCATTTTTTGTTGATTTCTTCACCACCTCAAAAATATATGTACTTTGCCTTGTTTGCTTCTCAGTTACAGCCATTTGGACCATTTGGTCCATTGCAGTGCTATTCCTACCCCCCCCCCCCTCCCTCAGTTATCCTGGCTCCCCTGTATCCTTCCCAGCCCACCTCACACCTCACCAGGTGGGTACCCCAGCCCTTCATCCTCAGAAAATCCTCTGTACCTGTGGATGTTTTTATAGCTTGAAGCTTGCTGTCTTACTGAATAGTTATAGGAAATGAAAAACAATTGGAATCTCTAGAGTTGACGAGGAAAAGGAGCATTCATCACTGCTGATAATTATTATAACAGTAGTGATCTGCAGATATGGAATTAGCCTTAAATTAAATGCGGTCCATTCCTCTGTAAAGCCAGACTGTAAAAGCTCTTGAGGTGAAGAACCTTTTAAAGAAGTGAACTTGCACGTGCATTTGAAATGCGATTAACTTAGTATTATGGAAATTTCTGAGGTCAGTGACAGTAGTGGTATCCACCAGAGCTGACAATGACTATCGCCCTAAGCAATCCCAAAGCACCCAGCTCCAACAGTAAGGCACTCAGTGTTGTAGCATAGATGCAGAGGGCATCAAACCCGCTTTGTCGGTAGCAGACGCGTGGTCTCGTGCACCCTTCTCCAGGCGCAGAGCGTTCTTGCGTATGGCTGATGCTGTCAGCCGTGACAGCAAACCCATCCTTCACTTCAGTGAGAGGGAGAAGCTCTCCAGTGTGGGCAAGCAATGGTCTTGCTGTAGAGGCTTGTTGCTTGCAGGCTCTAGGACCAGCATTTTGTGAAAAGCCTACACTAGGCAGGCTGGCGCCTGCCTGGAAGCCCTGGGCTTGGACACCAGCTGCGGATTAGGGGGATCCACTCCCCATCCCCTAGAAATTTAGCCCGGCCCTGATTTGCCAAACTTTCTTTAGCCAGGGATCCCTTGCGCTTCCACCAAGTTTCACAAGGCTCTTTTCTTGCCTATTTGGGCATCCACTCTAAGGAGCAGAAAGCTGGGTAGTCCTTGTGGCTGGAGCTATCTACATCTACAGCAACTTGAGGGTTCCCTGTGCCTCTTCCACCATGCTCATGCTTCAGGATAATCTGGCATTACGTTTTCCAGTTAACAATTCTGACTGCAATCTGACTATAAAGTAAGGAGGGTTTTGATGGGTTTTTTTTTTTTTCCTTTCCTTGTGGTTAGAGGAAGAGGGGAGGGGGAGCTGGTTAGCGAAATGGATGCTTGCCCCTGGTGTCAGGCTGGCTCTCGCGCAATCCCTTTTATCAGCAGTATGGTGTCCCCAGCTGTGAGCGCCGAGGTGCCAGGAGTAATTAGAAGTGTGGCTATCAAACGCTACTTTGTTCACAATGAGAAGTACTTTTTTTTTCCTTGTGAACTTTTCACATTACTGGGCTGAACAAAACGGGTGGAGATTTCTTCTTAAGCTATTTCTATTGTTATATAACTTTGATAGCGACATTAAGTGAGTCTTTACTGGCTCGGCTGAGCCTTCTGGAGCCTGTTGGGTGTTAAATGGGGTTCTCTGCTCAGTGACCTCCAACAACAACTGACGTCTCCTGATCTAAGCGCTTCCTGTTGTTTTACTGGTGACGGTTAGTTTTCTATTAAGCTCATTTGAGTCCTGCACATTTTTACCCTCTGCCCTTTAAAGGGAGGGACTAATGTTAGTTTTGGCTTCTGAATGAAAACTTTGCAGTTCAGCCTTCAAACAGAGCAACTGTGAAAAAGAAAGAAAGCAAATTTAAATTATAAATCATCTTTAGCATCATGACATGACTATTAACAGCTGACTTCAGTGTGAATGTTATCTGTTGGAAATTATTTCAATGTGAAGTGTTCCCAGTATCAAGCATCCAACAGGCTTTGCTAGTCATCCCAAAGTCATGAGTTGTGCTTTAAAAATTGTGGGATTTAAAATCTAGTAATAATGCATATTTGGTATTTCCTTCTGCCTTTCGGTGTTTTAACCTTCATGGGTACACAGAGGTCACATTTTCAGACTTTCCTCCTTAGCCCTCAGGGCTAGAAACTCAAAAATGAAGGCTGAGGTTGTCAAAGAACTAAATTCTTCTAGGAGTTTCGGGCGGGCGGGGGGGGGGGGGAGGGGGGCAAGGAGAAATCAAATCTGTGACAAAATCCCAAGAGCTGTCAATACAATTACTAAGTGGGAGGCAAGGGGCGCTTTTCTTTCACTGCTGGTGACTGAGGCTAAATAGTCTAAATAACAGTGCTGATTTAAATTACATAGATTTTACTTATATGCAAAAAAAGTAAAGGATTTCATCACTACAATTCTATGCCAAGCTGGGTCAGAGCCCCATGATACATACTTAGAGGCAAAAAGCAAAGAGACGATAGAGTTTCAGTCATAACTTCTGGATTTTGTACATTCAGTGCATTAGGTTTGATGCACCAATGTACGTTCCTACATGTGTCTTCTGAAGGATTTGTTCATTGTCCTCAGGCTCCCAGGCTGCAGGCTGGCCTCTCCAAAGGCAGAGCTAGTCACCTGCCAAACCGTTCCTCTTCTGCTGCTCCCGAAATTTTAGACCAGGACAGCTGCTAACAAAATAGTTCGTGGCACAACCAGATCACATAAATTACAGCAAACTGCAGGCTGTTCAACATGTATGAAACTAATTTGGACAAAGTAGCTGGCTTTCAGCTCACAGGTAGTAAGTACTGTTTACAGTACATGTATGTGCAGTGCCATGTCGGGCTAGGACTGAAAACTCAAGAACTGTTTTTGTTTTGTTTTTCCTAGTTAAGCACAAATTAAATTATGCAGCTTAATGCTATTCAAACAGAGCTTCACGTCCATAAAATTAACAGATTAAAGAGTTCCTGAAAGTATTGGCCAAAATACAAGAATTAAAAATATTTTAAGAAAACAACTTTGAACCAATCCACAAATGAAAAACCTCACTGTCATATTTATTTGCAGATACATGAGACATTCTGAAATCAGGACGTTTTATTTTCCCCTAGCGTTATGTGTTTAATTTGGAAGTCCTGTATTTTAGACCTTCCACTGAATCAAAAACCAAAACAAAGAGACTTCAAAAGCCATTGTTGCTCCATTCGAGCCTAAACCCTGCCTTTGTTCCTATAGCTAATGAGTTTATACTGTCCTGCAGGGAGAATTGACACCAGCCTCAAGTAAATGAAAGCAGGCCAAATGTTGGTAAGATCAGAGCACTAAAGTAATTATGGGTTCATTAAATGTTTATCTTCTTTACAGGTGGGAAGGGAAGAATGAAAATGAAGTAGGACGATGTAAAGAGACTGGCAAGATTCATGTGACAGTCAATCACAAGTACTACAGGCCAACTGAAGTGGTAAGAAAATGCCCTCTCTTAGCTTTGCAAATGAATAATCCAATCACTCAGCCAATAAATTGCTGCATTTGGCCAGCAGTCTGTGAAAATGGCTTAATTGCGCTCCTGCTGCCAGCTTTTAGAGCTCTAAATTAGCCTGCTTGTTGGCCCTTCACAGCCAGCTACCTGGGAACAAGCAAGCAAGCAAGCAAGTGGGCAGGCAGCGCTGCCCAGGAGGAGCGGGTTTGCCCTGGCACAGAGATGCTACTCTGCTTCAGTCACCCTCTCTGGATGGGAGAGGGGATGCCTAGGGGGGTTGAAACATCACTTTATGGGAAACAAAGCGAAGTGTAAAACAACTTGTTGTTCCTTCTGGTCTCGATGGGTATGTGGTCGTCTCTCCTCCAGCTGCAAGAAGGGAAAACAGAGGAAGGTGGGCACTAGTAGGCTTGATTTTTAAAGTACTTCTTTCTGTGTCTTCATGACAGTGTTTCAACTCCATCCAGTGAGTATCCACTGTTCAGCTTAGATGTTTGTAACTGTGGGTACCACAAAATGCCCATTTTAGAAGTGCACGTGTTCTTTGTTTTCTCGAGTGCTTTGCAGGGTCCCACTCAGTAAATGCTCATTTGCAGAACTCATCTTTACTCCCAGGAATGCCTCAGTGAAGTCTGCTGGGGATGCTCAACCAGTGCACACTGCCAGCAGGACCGAGCCGCTAACCCCTGTGCTCAAATTGCCTAATGAGCATGCTAGGAGAGTCAAAAAACCAACAATATTTCCAAGTCAGACAAGATGGTGGCAACGCACAGAGATGGTACAGGACGGAGCCTGGTTTCTGGACACAGGGAACAATAACCCCAATTGTGCGATGTGGGAGTGGGTGTGCCCAGGAGAGGATGTTCTCATCTTCAGGGGAGGGCGATACCAGCCCCGCCGGCTGCTGACGCAGCTTCGGCTGTCAGTCCGTCCATTCAGAAGTGCTGGCTTCAGCTGCCTGATTCAAGCAAGATGTGACAAGAGCATGTTTGTCTTGACACAGATTGCAGGGTGGGAGTGGGGAGCCGTGTGTGTGACAGTGGACGTGGGTTCTAAAGTGGAAATTCAGAGGGGAATAGAGATTTTCACGTTATGCAAAAAAGGGCTGGGCCAGTGTATAGGAATCAAACACTAGGAAGTCATTAAGAGCTGTCCGTCATTCTGTGCTTTGGTAAGGTGTCAGGATGATAAGGAGGACACAGAGACAAAAGGACTTGCCAAACAGGAAAAGGACACTTGACCCAACAAGTCTGCGCTTTGTGAGACCCACTTTCCTGCTTTGTCCTACCTCTTACTAACAAGTACATATTCGCTCCTCAAAATTCACGGGTAGTATGTAGCTATTCTGAAGCCCTCGCTGTAGTTCCACCTTAGTCATGTGCTCAGACATTTTTCTGCTGAAATAGGGGTGCCCATGGTCTCCTCTCCATTCGTATTGGTCTCCTTTTGGGAACACAATTTCTGGATTTTAAATTCAGCTCACTATACAGGTCCCTCAGGAATGCTTATGCAATTGCTAGTAGGTCCATACATGAGTATAGGGATGTATTCAAATACAGAGTGGAATGTGGCCTTGAAATAGCACTGTGTATAAACTCAGTAGACATCTGATGTTTATCTGAAATTATCTGGTCTGTAGTAGGCCGCCTTCTCTTGGGCTCCATCTCTCTCTTCCGCTGCCCCCATCTCTCCTTGAGTTTAACACAGTCCCTACTTGGTTCCTGTGGACCCAAGAAGGCTGTGAAGCTGCTCAAGCACGATCAAGGTAGAAACACAAAATGGGTTCTGATGAAGTACCTTTGCCGTAAGGAATATGCAGATGAACTGTGAGCAAACTCCTCTATGAAGAGATGTGGCATCCACTGCCTGCAATCAAAGTTTCCTTTTTAGAGCATCTCAGGCTGGGTACCCAGAATCACTTTCATTTTTTTAAATTTTGATTTTATTTCCATTCCTTATCAAAGGCAGGCAAGCTTCTGTTTGTTTCAGTCAGGGAATCACATCTGTGAAATTCCAAAATGCCAGACCAAAATCCAATCCATCAGGAGAAGGTGAGGAAAAGCAATGAGAAAACTGAAACAGACTGACGGCACGTGTCCCCCTCCCGCCACCCTCACCAAGACCGCTGAAGGCAAGAAAGCCTCAGGCTGACATTTTGGAAGGAGGCTTAGCCAGATCAGTTAACAGGAATTCTGCTGTTGAATCCCAGCTGACACAGAAAATCTGATGCTCAGATTCTCATGTCTTATTTGGAAACGTTTCTGTCTGTCTGTCTCTCTAAAATTTAACATGGTATTCTGGAAAGTGAAAATAAATATCGTTTAATCTTGTGTACAGTCAGTTCTGACAGTGCCAATACACTCATTTGAAAACACATTTGTTTTCTTCAGTTAGTGAGCCCTGGGGTCAAGGCCTCCCATTGAAAAGCTTAGCTGTACTGAAGAAGAAACCTTGAAATGTGAGACTGTCTTCTGGTCAAACTAAGTAGACCCTGTGAATGCCTTGACTCTAAATCTCTTCACTCTGCTCTTGACTGCTTTGGGGCCCCCTGATATTTACCGGCCTTGGGAATTGTTCCTCCTAATGCTTCTAATGCCTGTCTCTCTCCTTCCCTTCTTGCATCTTGCCATCTACAAACCTATCGGTATCATTTCTTTCTGCTTGTATCAAATTCCTATCAGTATCTTTTCTGACCTATTTTTAATTGTATTTGGAGACTCTAACCTGCTGCAAGGATTGGGGAAAAATGATTACTTCTGCCTTTCTTAAAATCTACAGTTTTCACAGAAGCTTTGTGACAAGTTTGCTTTTTATACTGAACTTGATACACTATGAAAGATGCTTTCATGCATTTTGCACACTTTTTTAGCACGTGGCTAGTAAGGTCATACTTTACACTCATTTGCTGCCCTAGGCGTGTAAAGATAAGTTTCCACTACAGTTTACTCACCTGTAAAATGTAAATACTTCAGAAATGGTCTGACTAGTCTTTTCTACTTTTGTTACAATCAGAACGTTCATATTGTAGGTAGGCAACATAGTTTATATTTGGATTTAAAGAATCTATTTGTTATTCACAAAAATAATACTAAAATTGATTTTAAATTTCTTTTAAAAGTTAAAACCAAAATTCAGTGAGCCACCTCAGTCAGTTGGAAACAAGCAGCCCTGCAGCACAGGATGTCGGAAGCATCAGGTCTCTCAACCCCTGACGTTGGGTAATTTTTAGAGAATTAGGGCCTGTCTTTAATTTTCTTATCTTTCAGCAAGATAATTACTATTAATTTGTATGCAGAAATTTCCCTCCAAGAATTGCACAATTGCTTCTAATCAAATTATGCCTGTTAAGGTGTTTGAGTAAAATTGCCTCTATTATTTTTGCATGGCAGATATTAAGCTAACAGTTCTATAGGAGCTTGCTTCATTTCATTGCCCTTTCCTGCAACAATGAAGATTAACTCCAGGTCTCACTGGTCTGTCCCATCATCACAGAACTTAAGATGTATATATCTCTCTGTTAGGAGTTTATGTTACTTTTTAAAAGGGGCGGGGGGGAGAAAGCTTTCAACCGTACATAAATGTTGTTTTTTCTCTGAATCTAATGCTCTGCATGAGTTACAGGGAATTCTTCCCCTTCCCTCCCACCTGTTTCTGCAGTTGTCCTACAGCTTGCCTAGAATAGGAACTGCAGGTTGTATTCGTGCATCACATTTGTTATGGCTATAACTCTGAGGATGTACACACATCAATGCAAATTTCCTTCCTTTAAGCAAGCCCTGGAAACTCTGTCACAATGTGATGCTAATATTTAAGCAATCATCTGGCCTCTTATTATTCTTCTTCAAAGAAAAAAAGGGCATGCTAGCTTGCTAACTTCTTGCTTTTGTTGTATGCCTTAAGCAATTAATCATTTTTCTCCCAGTCCTTTCTAGCACTGATATAAATGAAACTCCATGTAATGGTTAGAAGAAAAAATTCACGGCAGTGTCAAAAGATACTTTGTCCTCCTGGAATTATTTCTTTAAAACTGCTCTTTCTAACGCCTAAGAAGTTCTGTATCACTCTTTTACCATGTTGTTTACTTTTCAAAGGATTTTTTGTTGTATCTAAATAGATACAGATATATAGATAGATAAGAAATTTCCCAAGTCTTCTATGTGTTGCTTACACTAAACTTTACATCTTTACTTAACTGCATTTGGCCTCAGCTGCCCTTTTTCCTCCTTGGAATTAAGCAGGATGGCTTTAAATTTCAGTCTCTTCAGATGTTTTTTAAAAATTCAGCTCTGTGTTTCCCATGTTTCATAGGATTCCAGTAAAAATTCCTTGGGGCATATCACATTCTCCCAAAGTCAGCTTTCTTAAAGTTGAAAACATTTCTGAACTCCTCTAAGTGTTCCTGCCCTAAAGAGCATTTAGAGTCTAATGAAACCATGATCACAAAACCCTAAATGCCCCGCACTTCCACTTCAGTTTTCATACAAGCTTCATTTCCTACTCTTAAGTTCAGAGCCGCCCGTGACTGTAAACTGTTCAGATGTCTGCACAAGGAAACACGTGCTTCCCTTCCTCAAGGATCTTTTTGCTCATCAATGTCAATATGTGGCCTGTATTAATACTCATGAAAATGAAATGGGAGCATTCAAGGAAGAATAATCTTCAGATGATTTTCCTGTCTATTTTCCTCACTAGCAGCCAGGTAAAGAAGTTCCAAGTTGTCATAATTCTGACAGGCTTCTCTTATCTGGGTTTTTTTTCCTCCTTGTTCTGAAAATGTATGTCAACATCTGAAAACTACTGCCTTAGTAAATGACTACCTCTGGTGTCCTTAATTCTCCTCCAAGCTGACTTTGCTGCTGTGTCAGCCAAAATGTGTATATCTTTCCTTACTTCAAACTCAGCACTATCTCTGCATTGCTTTGCCACCTTCTTCCTTTTATTTGTCCCTCCTGCTAATAAAACCTGCAGTAGATTTTGTTTGTTTGTTTGTTTGTTTTAGTTAAGGCCTTACATATCAGGCATTTCAGAAGTATCTCTGAAAACATACATGTCAAATTCAGCCAAGTAAAATAATGATTAGTAGTAGCTTGTCTCTGTATAGCATCTACAAGGCACTGAGCACTTAACATAGTTTAAATGTTTCTCAACAAGCATGTGAAAAAGGTTTAAAAAAAATAGTATCGCTGTTTCTGCTTCTGAAACACACGTATGGCAGAGCAGACAGACTACACGGCTTGAGTGAGATCATGAGGCGGCTGCAAAGTTAGGAGGAGAGCCTGATGCAGTTGTGCTCTGCTGCCATTCCTAGTGGACACAACTGTTCCTCCACAAGTAGCTTTCTACTTTTTTTATTTCACCCTGATTTTGTTCATCTTAGTTTTTCCTTAGAAGATAGGAAGATCATTTTTGCTATCAGGTTTTCCCCTCAATATGTCACCAAACCTGAGAAGGTTCAGCAGGCTCGTGTCCAATCTTGCTCACTGTCTTGTTTAATCCTCTTAACAGACTCTTAGCGGGAGTCCTAGCTTACCTCCTTTCTTGTAGGAGGAGACACCTAATATGTGCCCCTCCAACACTCCCACACACATTTCTGACTTTTTGCTTCATAACTAGCTCATTACGTCAGTAGCAGACAGGCACATCCAGTAAAGGAATCCCTCTGGACACCACTGTTTGCAGTCCTCGTACGCTGTGCTTTACTCAGTTGCTTCTCTTTGCATCATCCTGCTCCTCCTCTGCTGTGCCTCCAACAAAATATTTCTCTGGCAACTTCTACAGCTGGCTCTGTTCCCCTTCCTCCTTCACCACCTCTTTCCCTGCTGTCATTCCTGAGGTTTTGAAACCAGCCATGTGTCATCTGTGACCTTCACATCCTCATTGATCTTCCTGAGAACATCAGCCTGTCTCTCTGAGTCTGCTTTCTGATCCCCTAATATCACAACTATCCGACAAGACTAGCCAGAGGAGGAGGGTGTTCTTACCTCCTGGAGTCTAAGTTGAAGTGCTTTTGCACCCTGGCTGTTGCACCATATGTTCATTTACAAGATCAGTAGTTTTTCTTCAGAAATGTTCAGACTAGCTGAAGAAATCTCTGACTGACTTTGGGCAACGCAATGTTCCACTCTGGGTGGGTAAAGAGATTGCAACCCCAGTGAAAAGCTAGTGGGTAAAGATAAAGCTGTCATCCAGGCAGAAGGGTTGGTGGTTTTAATTTGTTGCTCGGTTTTCTAAATCCTGTTGACACATAGCAATTAGTGGCAATCTTGGATGTGACAGATCCAGGTTCAACTCCTGAAAACAGATTTTTAAATTAAACTTAGGTGACTGGAGGATTAAGGCTGAGGGAGAGGTGAATGAGGAGAGAAGGCTGTTTACCTCCTTAATTAGGCCCTGATTCAGGGCATCCAAGCAAGTGCTTCACTTCAAGGGCATGAATAGTTAATAGGGACAGTTTCCATACTCGGAGCTAAGAGTGTGCTTACGTGCATTGCTGCATCTTAATATGAAGAAAAGTAATTCAGCTGTGATGGGAACTGAGCTGGCCAGCCCAAACGTTTGTGGGAACTCAGGAGGTGCCAGCTGATTATTCTTGTTTGCCTGCTCCATTGTGCGTGAGCACAGCACTCGGCAGCAGAGGTGCTGAAATAGCTCGGGACGGTTTCTTCAGCCAGGTTCTCTTAGGGTGGCTGTGCAGGCAAGAAGGGATTAGACCAAGTTCATGCAGTTTGTAGTTTTAAACAACTGTTCCTGCAGTGACGTTTCCTGCCCGTAATTCTTCTCTGCCTTCCTGGCAGTGGGGGGTCTTACCACCACCACCTCTTCACTTATTCTTGTTTATTCATGCACAGAAAGTCTCTCTTTATCTCACCTCTTATCCCCTTGCCTCCCCCTTCCCTTGGCCTGCCATTTGGCCTCCTCCTCCCCCTTGTTATCTCTGTCTGTTGTCTCACCCTCATTTGGACCATCCCTTGTTTTCTTATCGCTGCCTGTCCTATGCCTGTCCTATACAAACACTCCCTGTGCTCCAGCAGATGTGGTGGGAAATGCAAAGCCTCTGAAGGGAAGTCACAAGGGCAGGAGAAAGCCTGGAGCAGGCAACAGCCACGACAGAAGTCCAGGCTCAGGCAGCACCAAAGACACATTTGTCACAGCTGCCAAGTATTCCCTCCTGCCGACGGTCTCCACCACCTACAGCCTATTCCCCATTTCCTACCCGAGATCAGACATTGAAAAGAGCTGAACTGTGGTTCAGACCACATTTTGGAGTGTCCAGTGCGACTGGACTACTGGCAGAGTGGCTCAGCGCAAAACTGTTCCCACCAGGGCTTTCTAAAGACCTTGGTGTCAGAGGTGGTTGAGGTCACTTACAGACCAATTGCTGGTTCACATTCAAAAGTGGAATATGCCTGAAGATCTGTCTCCCTTTCAGAAGCTGTTTGTTTCATTTTACAATGGGATTTTAAAAGTCAAGCAATACATTAACAATACTGTTCAAATTTTGACTGTTTCCTACCACGTTGTAACCTTTTCTTTTAAGTGTGCTGTGCCAACTCAACTCTTGCAATGGTTTTAGAATGGCAGCACAGAACCGTAAATGACATGATTTATATGAAAATAAAAATGGCTTTTGAATACAGAGGATATGAGACAGAGGTGAGGTTTCCTTCAGCAAAGCTGGAATTAAGGGCTAGTCTCCTGTCTAATTTCTCCAACCTTTGTAAGAGCTTGCCTGCCTTCAGCTGTTTGTATTTTATTTTATGGGTGAGTGGGTGCACAAAGGAAGATGACAGCCACAGAATGTTCGTGTGTTTCATCTGAGAAGCCATGAGATGGTTTTAGTGTTGTTAAAAGCAGCTTCTGCTGAGTTTGGGTCAGCAGATGCCTTGACATCAGTCTTTTTCAGCATGAAGTCTTCCAGTCAGTGGTTTGCTGGGAGCATAGCTGTCTCGAGCCTGGGGATGCCATGGCACCTAGTCTTTTTCCTGCTTAAAAGATGGTACTTCAAGCCACTGATTTTCAAAATCCTGTGCCACCTCCTGCAAAATATGTGTCAGTGTTACTTTGGCACTGCTAAAGACATTATCAGAGAGAGTGCAGTTGTCCCTCTGAGGGACACCCCAGGGCAGTGTGAAAGGGCCATACGGACCAGGTTCAGAGAAAAGCATAAAAAGGTAGCCAGTTCTGAAGAAGCAGGAGGGTTTGGGGGTGTGTCTCTAAAAGCTTTCATTTCATGTTTTTTAAGTGTTTCACCATTCAAAAATGACAGTAGGTTTCTTTCTTCTTTTATTTCTTTAGTTATTTGAAGTTTATTCCCCTAGAAAATGTGGAATGTTTTAACTTTACTTATGGGGAAAAAAAAGTCAAAAAGTATTCTGCTCAAAAAAAAAAGATAACAAAATTGGCTTTTCTATTTTTCAAAGGAAAGCCTAATTTGGGGGGCAGGAGGGTGCTTTTCTAGGGTAGTCAGGCTTTCTTTTAGATTGATCCTAGAAGTCTTCTGTCTCCCCCCCAAAAAAACCCAAGAAGTTTTTGTTCAGACTCGTATCTCTGTCCTTCACCATTTACTCTTTCTCTCAAAGGGGCAAATGGTTGAAAGGATGTGGAGGTTTGGAAGTGGTTGTTTAAAAAATAAATAAACCTTCACCTTTCCCCTCTATCACCTTTAGAGTCAACATTTGTAAATTAACAACTTCATGATGGAGGCATGAAAAGGTGGAACCTTTGTTATTGTTGCTACCCTGTGATGATGATGCTGTTGATGAGTGGTTAACCACTTTCCATATCTTCATGTCTCATCTTTGTATTCCACTAAAAATCCGTAGCAATGATTCTGACCTTATCAGAACTTTAAAACATTTACGTTGTTAATTATTTTTTAGTATCCTTAATACTTCCCTAGTGTTCAAGGAGAGCTTGTATGGTTGAGTTGCAGGGGAAATTGAGACTTGTAGATCTAAAAAAACTTTTGAAAATTTTTTTTTGTTGCTGAATAAAACCCTACAAAATTATCTCTGTGGCATAAACATCTACAGTACTTGTCATGAACCAGGAAATGGATCTTCATGCCCATCTTGGATGCTTCCCAAATTGTCTGATGTCCCAGCTGGATGGGTGAAAGAGGAGACAGTAATTATCTGCAGAGCAGGGGAGACTTAAACATTAAAGAGCTTTATGCCTAGGATCAGCTGGAATTTTTGCTCATTCCTCACATATAGTGTCTGAGCTCACCAAAGCAGACAATATGAAAAATATTAACAGGATTCAAGACATTAGTAATAGATTAAGAGTGCATGCCTCTCTTGCAAGACTTTTTTTCTTCTTGATTTTTTTTTTCCTTTCAGCCAGAAAAGTCTAAAGGTGAGTAGGTGAAGTCAATTTTAATAATTCACAGACGATAATATATTTATTTCTCACTTGACAGAGCTAGTGTTTAAACTATTAGCATTGTCTGGCATAACATAAAACAGGATCAGTCACTCATCCCTTTGAAACATCTAACCTGGCCTCATTTAAATTTCTTCCTTCCAGCTTTGCCAGTACATTTTAATAGTCTTGGTAGAGCTCTCAGCTGACTTGTGACTTCAGACTTTATCTGCTGGGTTGTGGTTAGGAATGGAGTAAGACAGCACCATTCCTCGTCAGCTTTTTCTGTATGCAGTGACACAGAAACCTCAGTGCTACGGATAGCCATTGAAATTCAAAACAGACCACTTGACTGCTGAACAGAAATGAGTTTTTAAATCAGATTTTCTTTCTGGAACACTGTTCTGTAATTTTTGAAAACATTTATTTTTTTCCTTCCTCCAGATTGCTAAACTGGTACTACTTTGCAGTCATGCTTTGTATTGAATAGCTGTAAGGGGAAAGGTGGATTAACAATAATGAAAACAAAAAAATGTGTTTTAAAATCGGATGCCTGCCTGGTTTTTTTACAGTAATCTGTGACAAGTTCATGTTTATAATTCAGTACATCTGTTACCAAGTTAGTGCTTTGCAGACCTTATTTTTACAGATTTCCAGATTGGGTGACTAGGAGTTGAATTGCTTTTGTTTTTATTTTTTCTTCTGTTTGACCCATAAAATACTACACTTCCACCTTCTGATTTAGAAAGCAAAAACATATATTAAAGCTTCTTTACAATAACAAAGACTTCTGACTAAAGCAATTGGCTCCCACTATAGTTTTCCCTTAGATAACAGTTGTAAATTTCCAAACCTCTAATCTTTGGCAGCATTTCCCTCTTGATCGTAGTTTCTGTTTCCATGTGTTGGAGGAGATTAAAAGGTGGGTTATAAAGGTGAAATTGGAAACAGAGGAAATGTGTGGTTTTAGGAAGAGCTCAGGTGAGTGACAGGGCCAAGTTTGTTCTGTGCACAGTTTTCATAGCTATGAAACAAAGCCCGCTGGGGCCTCTTCTTATACTGCAGTGTCACTACTGATCACATGTTGTGACATTCGCTCCTCACTCTAAACAAGTCTTCTGAAGTGCTAATCCTATAAGGTTACCACAGTCTTTTATCTTGCACATAGTTGGCTGAAAGGGCTTGCAGATGAGTTTCCAAGGTAGTATTCAGGTGTTTTTCCTGACCTTTCTTCTTCTGTCTCCTCCCTAAGGTGCTTATTGGTATTATCTCTGTACTTCATGTATTTGTTAGATGCCTTCTGGATGGCTTCTAGGCTTAAAATAAAGACCAAAATTAATCTGGACCGATGAATTGAATCCCAAAAGAGTCACACAGCTCAGGCACTGTAAACAAAAAGTTGGCATGATTAGAACCTGACTGGCCCTAAAGGTAAGCCACCCACCGCTATAATAATTCAATAGCTGTGTGGCATAATGAATGCAAGGGGAAGGTGGACACGGGAGTAAAAACAGAAACACAGGAACATGCGTTATTCATAACAGTAGAGATTCACAGCAGTGAAGACTTATGGTGCACTTGAAGAACAGCCAAAGGGAGTTGGTGATGGATGACAAGCAGTTTGTGTGCTGGAAAGCTCACAAGTATTCTTATTTTTGCCTTCTAGTATTAGTGACCACAGTTAGTTCTACTTCGGCTTAACTGCTGGATGGAGTGAAACAAGAAGACGTGATTGACTTCATTAAGTTCTTAAATATGGCTTTGTGAAGGATTTCCTAGTCCAGACTAACGCGTGAAACAATTACATTTGATACCCTTGATAGCATAGCTTGCTATGACTGAGAATACTCCAGATACAAACGTCTGCATCCAGCAGCTACTTCAGCTAGTGAGTTGCTTTTAGAGGAAGCAGGTGTTGGGGCCACGATTGCTGGGGGCGAACTTCTGGGAGAAACGATCCATGTGCACAGGGACGTGGCAGTTGATATACTTGCTGTGGTTTTTGTGAGGATCAGCATTATATGCCAGAGTTCATCAAACAGGCGTTTTGTACATTGACGTACGGACAACTGACTTGAAGGTTTAGTTACAGCACTGGGACAACACAGACAGCTGCTATGCATGTATCTGGGTATGACTTACCAGGACTTTTTGCTGGGAGGGACCATTTAGAAATGTGACAAAGTGGTTGGAGTCACGGTTGCTTTTGGCTGGGACTGCCCAGGATTGTCCCATCTATGGTGGTAAGAGGAAAGGGTCTGCTGAAGGGATATGCACAATCATCAGAGGAATGTAATCAATAACTTTTTCCACACACCAATGAATGCCAGTGACTTCTAGAGACAGAAAGAGCTAAATGCATTGGATGTGAATGCATCCTTGGTTTGTGTATCAACTTTCCCCTTGTTACCAACTACTTTTTCTTCTGTAAAGCCTGAGGAAGCTGGGTTGTCCCTCAAGTCTTCCAGTGTCTTTTTAACTGCCGAGAACTCAGCTTGACACTGTTTGCCATTGCCAATAAGCAAAACTTCACAAGACATAGTATAGCGAGAATGCCCTCAGACACTGGGTGATGTGAAGGCTTTCTCAGGGATCCTGTGTAACCTGTCAAAGACGGTTCAGGAGATTGGCACACTCCAGCAGGTGTATCACACCTGTGTCTCTTCCAAAAGCCGTGAGTAGATTGTTGAGGCAGAGGAAGGAACTTTATATCAAGTTCCTCTACAGGAAAATGTTCATTTTGGATCAGATTCAAAATGAATTAATATCCAGTTAGAATTTTTTTAGTTTCCCTTTTATTCATTGCTATCAACTGGCCAAATTTGGACCTTCTTGTAGTAAGTACCATCTAAACATTTACAGTGATCTCTGTAGAGATGCACTTTGAAGAAAGGCATTCTGCTAATATAAATTATTTTAACATGGGCTTTAGATATTAGAGAGATTCCTGGATAAGGAAAGGGAGGGTTAGACTTTTCTTTAAGGATACCAATTTAAACTGTAACGTTGAATGGGAAGAGATGACTTGACAATGCACTGGTGGAGGTAAACAGACTCATTTCTGTGGAAAGGGTGTTGACAAGCAGTGATTTTTGGGAAGCCTCCAGACAGAGTCCAGACACCGACTTTAGGGATTTAGGCAATATAAAAATGATTATTAAAAAAGAAAAAAATTACATCAGCTCTGCCTGCATTTTTTCTTTTTTTCTTTTTTCACATACTTTTGTTCTATTAAACATTTCCAGAAACACTTGTACAGTTAAGCCTAAGACTGTGAAAAGGACTAATATCCTTTTTTGATAGACTCTTCCTGTGTTGCTTTTGTGTCAAATCGAGTATGTTTCAGCTGCAAGGTTAGGCTTCTTCAAAAAAAAGAAAGAATGCATAGGGCCTTGAGCCTGTTAGACCTCATTTGGACCTGAACTAAAATGTTCACATTGCATATCATGTTGGTAAGTGGCCTTGCATATTCAGATGGCCTTAGGCATAGATATAGAGATGGCTTCCTCCAAAACTAAGTTCCAGGCATGCTGATAAAATCATTTGCTCAAGTCCAAGATATTGTTTTGCTTTGATTTGTTCTTATTCCCCAAATTCATTTTTATTTTGCCTAATAAGGTGATGCTTTGATGGGGGGAGCTTACAAGTGTTCCATTTTGTTGCTTCTTTTTGCCCCCTCTACAAAATATCCCATTGATTGCTGCTGCAAAGAAAGCAAACAGGTTCCTCTTTTTGTACCCTCAGATCCCTCCTGAAAACTTTTTTGTTGCCCTCAAAAATCACTATACTAGTGATGTGCTATGACTTCTTGTGCATCCTGATGACCACTGTTGTTGTTTGTTGTTGTCTCCTCGCACTGCCCTGTATCTCTATTTATTTGTGCTCCGTTTTATGTATTGAGAGCATGTGCATGCAACTTGAGTAAAGGTCGGGTAAAGGAATCTAGTCACAAGAGTGTGAAATGCTTCAGTGCAGCAGAAGCAGGGTAAATTAGCTCATATAAAACCCTGTGTTTGTCACAGTAGCAGTATGGCTTCAAGTTGTTAGCTCATTCAGTAATGTGCAGCATGGCCTTGGATTATGAATGTTTTGTGCAGGAAAATTTCTTTTGGTCCTGGTTTGCACCACAGCTAGAGCAGAAAGATCCTTGATGATGGCAGAGATTTTTAGACACAAACTAATAATCACTGTTATATCTTTGCTAAGATTTTAGAGAAACATATGTGGGAACCTATTTAACACATCTGTTAAGATTCTGGCCCATAATTGCAGACTTCTACCTGCATGCAAAAGCTGAAGCAAGGATACCAGACCGAGTTCACTGGCTGGGTAACAAGATAGCTTTTCAGTGTCCTGAGACCCAAGGAGCTCATCCTCTTACTGGAAACTCCTTGGATACCATCTTTAAATGTTTTACAGCATTTTTATTAGTACTTTCCACTCTTTGGTGGATCAATGGAAGCCTGTTCTGAAATTTTAGGCCCTTCTTTCTTTGCATTAGAGTTTCAAATTAATGGTCTGCAACTGTAAACTCACATTTTTGTACTGACACATTTTTTAAATATAAAGCTCTCATGTGCCTGCAGTTAAAGGAAGATCCAAAGAAAATGAGAATATCTGGCATATAGCCATGGTCTCCGCTATCAGCTCATTAGCCAATTTTACAAATATAATCTTCATGAGGAAAAAATGTTATGACATAGTGGCTTGTTGGCTATATCATACAAGTGTTATACTGGTAACTGTGTTACGATAAATTTCAGACCAGTGCCCATTTTCAGCAGTTGCAAGGTATCTTCACAAACATTCCTGGTGGCATACTTCTAAAAGACGTATTTTATATTCAGAATGACTAAAACATTATAGGAGTTAAGTATGGTTTCATCTAGCCCTTACATGGATTGTATGGCACCCGTCTTTTTCTTCTTTCTAAAAGATGCAGTTAGTATCTAACAGACCCAAATAGATCTATCCTGTAGTTTTTCTACTAAATATAGAAAACTTGGGATTAAGGATCAGATGGTTTAATGTCACTGATTTGCTGTGTCCCCTTGGGTGACTTATATACGCTTTCTGATGCTGTAGACAGAAAGTTTTGTGTAGAGAGTTTGGGAACTCATTTTCATTTACACTGACCTTCTTATACTTCTTCTACATTAAAATGGGCTTTACATGGCAAGTTTATTATTATTAAACTACTTCAGTGAAGGCTCAGGTATCAGTTTAATTCTGCTACTGGCACATGTCGTGTGGAAAGTGTACAGTATTTTTGCAGGGCTGAGGCTTGTCTCCTGTCCTGCTTCTTCTCACCACCTGCTTGTGCACAGAGTGACTATACCTCTCTATTGAGATACATTGTCTTCATACGTTATTATTCTCCCTAGCCTTCCACTTAACTCTCTGTAATGCGATCATCTAATTACCCATCTTCATATATCATCATTAGTCATTCCAGCATTTTCCTTCCTCTTTCCCCACAATTGTCTGTTATCACTCAGTTCTGCCTTTTCAAATGTATTTAGAGATTGTATTTTTACTCAGTTACATCTCTTCACAGCTAAAATACTTCTGGTTTACTTAATGCTTTTTTTTTTTCCAAGAGAAATATGAGGCACTTGCCCCAGAACACAAATTCCCCACTCCTGGTACTCCCCAGTGCCTACTGCTTTTGCTGCCCAGCTAGCTGAACATGCAAGCGTCTTCTCAAACTTTAGGTTTTATTCTAGGAGATGCCTTTTAAAAAGATCCCCAAGAATCCCAGGCTGTGCTTACCCCGAACAAAAGCAAAAAATCACATGCCTGGAAGTACGCTACAGGCAAAAAAAGGGGAGAGAGTCCAACTTTTTGATCTTTTTTTCCCAGATATTGGTAAGCGAAACAGAACTTGATTTGGTGTTCATTCTTGACGAGATGCACGTGCCGTGCGCATACATGTGCTTTGTGTCTCTTTCTTCTCTGTTTAAATCCCATTTAAACAGTGCTCGATGACTGCTGGGAGTTGTAATCCATGTGCAACTCTGTCATGAGGCAAACACCAGCTGGAGGGACGGCTCTGCAGAGCAGTCTGCAACCAGTTGAGTTGCTGAGGAGTCATAAAAGAGGGAAAAAGGGGTTCATGAGAACTGAGCCAGTGCCTTTTGGAAAGTGTTTCTTGCACTCTCTTAAGACCTACAAAGTCTGTATCTTGTACAGTTTCTTATGCTTAGCCAGGGACAAGATTACACAACAGAAAATGACAGAACTTCACAGCCAAATTGGTACTTTCTCAGTTTTGTTTGACAAGGTATTTCACACAGCTTCAGAGTAGACTGAAAGCACCTATAAAAATCTGCTGTTTACTACATAGAAAAATAAAAAAAAAACAAAATCTTTTGCTTTTTATTGAAGGAAACTTTTTTCCCCTGCCAGAATCACCAACAATGTGAATATTTCTACTTGGTTCTCTACTTCTGATATGTGTTTCGATTACACATCTCTAAAGTCCCTGTCTGGGTGTATTTGCAGAAAGTTATCCAAAGAAGCACAGATGTTTGGAATGTTACCATTCTTTTAATTAAATAATGTGTTAAGGTATATTTATAGCTTTGCTGATTCAGAGCCATAGGTTAACAACTCCTGTACTCCAGTACTATTGAGTAATTGCCCAGAGCACTATCCTAACACTTCTGTAAAACAAAGCGCTAGGGACTGTTAGTGTAGAAAACTGTACAATTTTATAAGGGAATTTTAATAGGGAGCACTATTAAAAATAAATACCTCTGTTTATGGGTATTGGCTAATGAGTGGAACGCTAAAGAAAGATGCTAAGCAGCAACAGCTTCAGCAATAGAAGAGGTAAACGACAACAGATAATCGTGAGTGGTGAATATATCATAGTTGTTATTACTGATTTTTCCTGCCTGATTTCCTTGGTGTTATGCTCAAAAATAACAAAGTAATTGGTACCTGTGTTATAGCAAAGCAGATCTAGATAGACAATGGTTGATGATGCCATGAGTTATAACCTGGCTACAACAGTATTTGGACTTTGGCATCTTTAAATTAAGTACATCCCATTATTTATGCTTCCTGCTTGTAATCTTTTGCCAAGGCAATGCTCTAAAAGGTTAGTGAAATGAGAACCTTGGGAACTACTTTTAGCGGAGAACAAGAAGGTAGCCTTATAAATAGTGTATATCCTCTTAGGATAATATGTTGAATTGACATGTTGTAAGTTGTGGGCTCTGAAACAAATCTCTTAACACTTGACATACACTACAAATGGAGCCATTGTTTCTGAGGTGAAATTGATTTTAATGTACTATGATGCTGGCGTCTGTTGTAGACCACCTTGCAGCATACAGAGGCCAAAGAGGTAAAGTATGGAAATGATCACAGTCAGGTGGAGGCTGAAATCCTGGCCACAGCCTTCAGTGGAGCCCAGGTTTCGTTTGCATGGTGTATTTTAACAAAAGGGATCCCGCTGCCTGGAGAGTGAACACTCTCAACAAAGTGCTTTATGCCCCTCAGTGAGGGTTTTCAGTGGGGTGACTGCAAGGGGAGGAAATGGGAATCCCACCCCACATCTGGGCAAGGTAAGAAAGGGAATTGCAGTTACAATGTCTTTTCTTTTGCTAAGATAACTTGAAGAGCTGTGCACGCACGCGTGCACACACACACACACACTGTCCTGTGGTGTAAGATTGTAAACCTTTGCCTCTTTCCCTCTGCTTTTTTCTGATGAAATGCTGCAATTAGAAGGCTTGTGAGTATTGCTGTACAGCTACTCTGAAGTGTTGGTTTAAAGAATGAGTTTACAAAGCTTTCCCCTTCTGTGTGATGGCAAGAGTGCTATAGCTCCATTGCCATTCAGATGCTTTCACTTACTCGCTGTGACCAATCAAAAGTCAGCTTTGAAGCAAAAAAAAAGTGACACCATGCTTAAATCACTCCCAAACTCGGTCCCGCATTAATAACTGACAGTAATCATCCTAATATTGGAATAGAGGCTTAGAAGGAGACTGGACCTGAGTGCTGCAGACAGATCCCTGGGATCTCGAGTCCTGCTCCAGGGTGGAGTTTGTGAGCGAGGCATCCCCTCCAGGGTTACTCACAGAGGAAGGAAGGGGTGGCTGGTGTCTTGGCCCTTAGGGTTGAAATGCTTGCCAGCAAAGCTGGAGCACTATGAAATAGCCTGCAGTTCAGCAGGGTTGTGGTATAAATACTCCCCCACAGCCAGGGTCAGTGGAAAGACAGACACTGAGTGAAGGCTTACTTTAGCTGTAAACTTTCATCCTTTGGAAAACAAGTATTTTATTTCACCAGTCCTACCCTATTCAAAGGTTTATAATATCAGCATGTCAGAAGTGACCTTGGTTTTCCAAACCAGCTAATACTGACTGACGGGCATGGTTGACATGATAAAGGAAAGCTGTATATTTACTGCAAGTAACCTTGCCCAAGCATGACTGTCTTCAGTAGTGACTAAGGTGGCAACTAAATGGTGTTTTCTGTTGATTGCCTTATTCAGTTTCCTTCAGATAAAATGCTGGTGTTTTATTTGGGGGTGCTGTGAGCCTAGAATAACAAATTCTACTTAGGCAACATGGAATAGTACAAGTACAAAATCATGCATGTATTCAGTGACAGTTCTGACCTTGGGCTGGAGAAATGTGATATCTGTGCAGACAAGCAGAAGAGTCGTTGTACACTTTCAGAGTTAAATTGATTGAAGTTTTTCAGTGTCCAAGTTGCTGGCATTTTGAGGTGAAAGGGATAATATTTCTCCAAAATAAAAATGTTCTTTGGGAAAGCAAAACAATAATTATTGCTTCAGCAAGATTTTCAACTTAAGAAGCTTTTTGTGACTGTAAAGTTCTCTGTGTATTCAGTCCTAAACTCTTGATCTAGGATTGGTGTAACATAACATACATTATGCTTGGCTTCTTAAACAAGTTTTTATTAAGTTATGGTGCTCTTTGCAACCTTGGAAACTTTTTAATTCTTACTTTATATTTGTGAGTTCACAGCTATCTCCATGTGCGATGCAAACATTGGCTGTAAAATGAGTAAGTAAAATACCTCCCTGCAATTAAGAAAGGAGGTGGTTTCCTCAGTGGAAATAATCTTCATTGGCCATAGCAAGAGCTACAATTCAATTCAAGCATCTTATTTAGCACTTCAGATTGTCTTTGCATATATGGGCTAGAGTCCAACAGCATTAGGAAATCCTTGGTGGATAGTAAGCTGGAACACAAAAAGCAGCAGTCATACTTCAACACAATTGATAGCCTCTACTTACTAGCAGTCTTTGGGCTAAATTATCAGAGAGATGCAATTAACTGTCTTTCCCCGAGAGGGTGTGTCCTTCCAGATCTAGGAGAAGAGGTCATAGATGGGGCAGTGTGGCTCTGTGGTTAAGCATAATTGGACTTGCTCAGAAAAAGGTCAAGACTCCAGGCTCTTAGCCTCGACACATGCAAAGTCAGACAGTAAGAAATGCCATCTACCACCAGCCCACCACATCTGCCACCAGGCATGACCCATCCAGACTGCAAATTCAGGGTTTTTTTTCTTTCTTCCTGTGTTTTCTGTCAAGCAAGTAACTTTGACTTGCATCTCTGACTTGCCCTGAGGAAAGGGACACAATCAAGCGGGCAGTCTTTAGTCTTGTTGACTCTGTGGAGGGGAAATAGATTATAATCTTTGCTCCAGGTATTTGTTGTACTGAATTCCCTCTATGGGCTCCCCAGTATTTTATTATGCATTACATGGGGCTCCTCAAGCTAAAAGCTCTAACTTGCGAAGGATTTTCGTTATCAAAGCTGTGATTGGTGTCATGTACAAAATGTGAAATAATAGAGTTAATAATTTGTTTACTTGTCTAGGACAAAGCAAATAGTGTCATTTCTTGTTGAGAAAACACACTTTCTTGGCAGAGCTTAACATAGATGTTTCCAGCAGAATCTTCTCTCTTTTGAGTCTGTCTAGTGTAGGAAGAGTAGTGTTGGCTTCCCAGTTCAGTTTGAGATTTGACAATGCCTAAGGGAAGGGATGCGTCAGTTTTAAGGAATCCCCCACACCCCACAAAACTTGGAAATCTTACATTTATAACATCATGTCTGCCTTGAGGAAGCAAAATGTTGTTATCAGGATTAACCTTTAGCTAGTTTTTTGTATTATTTTCAGACGGGCATGTTTGACTCAAAAGTCAGCCTGACTGCCACTCTGTATCAATTCTCAATATTATATGCACAGCAGCATTTAAGTATTGCCTTATATATAACTAAGGGGGGTACAATGAAGTTTTGAAGAGATCTGAGGATCTTTAGCTGGTATTAATTGTTGTACCTTCTTTGACTTGTTTTTCAGTGCAGTGTTAAAGGCAGGCATAAGGATTCGAGATAGTTTTGTTGACACAGCCCATTCAGAGCTTCTCTTTCTGGAAAATATCCACAGGCTGAGCAAGCTTCATGGACCTTGTCATTAAACACTTTATACTGCCTTTCAGATGCACAAATGTTAGTGTGTCACTTGGTTGTATTGGATGTTCTCTCCTTGCAAGAGTTTAGACATCAATTTCTTCCGTATTTATTACAATTATTTTTTTCCCCTTTTTGTATGATGCAGGGGAATCAGAGTAGTGTATTTGGGATCCAAAGTAGCCATGGGATGATAGAGGTTGCCACAGCTACAGAGACTTAGCCATTTGCTTTTCACACTTTCTGAAGTGGGTTCTGAGCACTGAAATGGGAACTCAGTCTGTGTCTCAGTTATTCAGTACGTTGTATCTCATCCACCTTGTCCTTCATGTCCTGTGACTTGTCTTGAAGTCCTGGCCTGCAGAGGTGCATGCTGAGCTGCACACTCCCAGTGCATGTTCTGATTTCTCCCCAGGGTGAGGCGAGCCCAGGGAAGTGGCAGCCAAAGCAGTGGCACAAAGTCCCAAGCAGGACTCACGTGAAGTCTCAATGAAGTTGCAGTGCTCCTGTTCTGCGAAGACAATGTTTTTCCAATGCTGGATTGAACGCCCAGAAGAACTAGCAAAAAAGGGAAGGTTGTTGTTGGTCTCAAGAGAGGAAAGGGGGTTTGTGCATGCGTGGGTTACTGGAAAGAGCTGGAAGACCTTTACCTCCACTCCTGTCCTTCAAAAGCCATTGGAGACTGAGTGGTACAGGCACTGTAGACTTGCAGAGGTTAAGAATGTTTTTGAGGGCAATGAGGAGAGCAGTATAGCTATTATTTGATTCTGGAGGAACATATTCTCAGCATCCCTAGATGTAGAAAATTCCTTGAAAAATCCCAGCAGATTAATATTTTCCTGTCTGGTGAATCTGGCACAAAAACTAAGATCTGGGAATTAGGATCAGTTTTAAAATTTTACAGATCATGAGAAATCAAACCATAGGAATGTCACTAATTCATTTCATGAGGTGTTCATCTTGCACTGCCAGGAGAATAACTGCTATATTTAACTAAGCAACAGCTCTTCAGCCAACAACAGCGGATAGCCCTAACTCATTAGTTAGCTAAGCTTCATTTCTCACTCCCACTCCCTTCCATCATATCTCTGGTGGCGCAAAGCCCATTGTAAAATTGAAAGTTGCCTTTCATATGGCTAGGCTGCACCGAAGGAGCAGCATTAAATGCCTCTCACACATCCTGCTTTTGTCACTAAGATTTACTTAAAGGATAGACAATTTCCATCCCTGCTGGCCTTTGCTGCTTTAATCCAATTATTTCTCTAAATGTGCTAATAGTCTCAGATTTTCAGTTTTCAGAATGAAATAAATTAAGTCATCAATGTAAAATGATGGTGTTTGAGGGGTATCCATCTGCATTTTCAGCCTGGAGAGAAGTGCTGTTCAAGGGGCAGCACAAATCTCAAGAATGAAAGTTAAGGCTACCCTTTACTTGAACCGCAGTGTGCTGATCAATTCAGATCTGACTGAGGCAGCATGTGAGGGCTGGCTGTGTTTAATACACCTCTAGCCTTCAGAAGGTGCAACCAAACTTGCCTGCTTCTGAGTGCCATGCTTGCCATTCAGCTTCCATGTATGTAAGCCATTCATCTTTCCCATATCTTCGCTGGGATTTTCAATAGAATGTGGCCTTTCTCCTTGGCAGCTTCACTTTATCACTTGAAGAATCAGAACCTTGAAGAAATCCTGTGAAAAGCTGTGTAAAGAGATGACTTCATAGGCTAACTTGGCAGTACTTCTCTACACGAGCAGCCTTGCTGAGCTCAAAGTAGGTTGTGGGCATCCCAAAGGATGGAAGAGCTGTAGGGCTTGTAAGGGGCAAGGTTGATTAGAAGCGAGCCTTACAGCTAAAGGGTCCCTTTTCCCGGCACCATGGCTGGCCTGAGGTGGTAACACGAACAAACTGAAAAATTATGAGTACCCGAGTTTTGTCATAGTTGTTCACTGTTGCAGACTAACGGAGAAAATCTGTTGTATGACAAAGTGGAAGAAAACAGATCCAGCCAGTGGACAGGGGGAAGGCGTCTTTGCTGGTGCTCATCACAGAAAGCCATATTAGTCAAGGAGCTGTTCAGAAAGCCTGTCCCCAAATGTCCTGAGGAAGTAGAATCATAGAATCATTTAGGTTGGAAAGGACCCTTAAGGAGTCCAACCATTAACCTAATACTGTGTCCACCACTAAACCATGTCCCTAAGGGGATACATCTACACATCTTTTAAATACCTCCAGGGATGGTGACTCAACCACTTCCCTGGGCAGCCTGTTCCAATGCTTGGTAACGCTTTCAGTGAAGAAAAGTAATCTACATTAGGCTGAGTTTAGATTTCAGAGCCCCACAGAAAACAAGCTCATAGACATATAAATTCTACTGAAAATATGAATGGGCAGGAGTTTTTGGAATCGGGAATTCTCATGAGTGGTGAGGATCGCTGTGAAAATGCAGCTTTCATTCCTAGATGCATTCCCAGCAACAGACTTTGGTCTGTGCTTAAGCCAACACACATCCATTGAAGTGAACATACTGTTGCCAGGATGAAATGGTTGTTTGAGTAGAATGATGCTTCACTTAGTGGCTGAGCTCAGGGAAACATCTAAAGAAACTGGGAGCACAGTGACCAACTGCTGAGAAGAAACCATTTCAAGAGACTGATAAGCTTGGGCTTGAGGTTCCTCCCCCTTTGCTTTTCTTGTTTTATACCAGTGCATCTGATGATGTTCATTTTAAATGTTCTCAGACTATGTGACTGCTTCTTACTGAAATATATGGTGGAAATGTAGGTATTTCACCTACCAAAAAAATTTTGCTAATTTTTTTCATAGAAGTGCTTCATGTGCAGATATTTACCCCCAAGGAATTCTAGTTACACTGAGTATTGTACAGTCAGAGGAACCTCAGCTGTTTCATAGACTTGGATTGCATTTGTTGGTGTTAAACAGCAATTGTTTGCCATAATCTCTTTGTTCTTTTACCCGTATTTTGGGTTTTATGCATCCTTCACAACTTTTCTACCCTTGCTGATCCTAGCATAGAAGTACTCTTGCTGTATGCTGTTTCTCTTGCCAGCAGGTATGCTAGCATGCTTTCTTTGGCTTACTACTTTACAGGTCTGCAGCTTGGTCTTGGAATTTCAGGCACTTAAAGGCTTTAACTTCCCTGCTTCCATCTTATTTGTATCCACCTAAAACAGGGCATGATCAAACTCCACCTACTTACATCTCACTTTTCTGACTCACTGGTATATATTTATACCTGAGTTTTTCAGTAGATTTAAAATAACAGCTTTTATTTATGGACATCCCGTCCTTACCTTTTTCTGTGCCAAAATGATGCAATAGTAAGAATTGGCAGTTTTAGCATTTCCCTTGTATGAAGGTTCCTGGTTTGTTTGTATCTTCCAAGCACCAGTGTACATGCATTGTACAGATCCATTTAGTTTTCAGGGGAAATTAATTTGCTCTGGTAATCAACAGACGTCACACAAATCTGAAGTACAAACCCTTCACTGCTGGCAACTATACATGCATAGGCATATGTGCTTATATTTTTATATTCCTAATGAGTTATCATTTGCTAGCAGAGGTGTTTTATTCTGGTTTTTTCAGGAGCTTTATTATCGCTTTACCCTGGAGTAAGAGCTGATCATGTCCCACTAAATCTTCTACTTGTCACAGTCCACAAAAGTGTTTATAATCCACAAAATTTGGATCACTTTCTCTTGTCTTTTCCCTTGCTAAATATGTCTGCCCAGGCTAATCTAAACTTAAAGAGGATCATCAAGTTAACCACATTTACCAATATGATTCTCCCCAGGGGGAAATTTGGTAAATGTTGCAATGTCTCAAGAAATGCTGAACAAGCTAGTCACCAAGCAACTTCTTCAGGGTCTGTGCTACGTACTTCAGGCGCAGTTGCTCGATGATCCCACGAAAACACGGGCTTTTGTTGCCATAGGTCTCCGAGCCTTTCTGGCTTTACAACAGTCCCAGCACAGCTCGTGTGAGCTGGAGGAACGAACGGTACTGGTGAGAGCGGCTGGGATCAGCCAGGTGGGAGCCACAGCTCTGCAGCAGGAGCGGAGCCCAGCATTCCCTATGGGAAGGAGCTAGAGATCTCCGAGAGCGGTTGTGTCCATCGAGCTGCAGAGGAGCGGGGGGCAGCTGCTGAAGTCAAATGTCATATCTGCTTGGGCTCAAATTTATTAGGGTTTTCCCACCCGGGGACTATTTCCTCTCTGCAAAAGATTTCTTACATATCATATTTATAAATGTGTATAAACACAATATGTGTATCAGTAAAGGGAGAGAGAGGTATAAATATATACATACGTGTGTGTGTGCCTATATATGTAAATATATGTACGTATAATACACACAAAACTTAAGTATACATTAACCAAGATAAGCTGTGTTTGCCAGTGCTTTAATCTCAGTGGGAGACTGTTATTGCTGGAGTCAGACTCTTGAGCACCAGCTGAGGATAGGAAACGAGATTCTGGCATGCAGGGTGTGGGAGGAATATCTCTTTGTCTACCCCCCCTTATTTTGTTTCAGAGTACATACACAAATAACATTCACATGTGGCCGCGAGTGATGTAATGCATGCAACTGACTCCAAAAGAAGCTTTTCTTATGAGCATAGCCCCTTCAGAGCATGTATCACTTTATACCGCTATTAAATAATATGTTGTCACACCACAAGGTAATATGAATCATTTCAGAACGCAGGTTTTTTTCTCTGAGAAGTTGGAAACCTATTTGTATTTATATCATCCCTTTTTGTTTACGTGTAGAAGAGAATATGTTTGTCTGTATACGGCCGTATATGTGCATATAGACAGAGAGGCATGAGTCAAATTTCTTCTGGCTTGCCAGATTTTTGTATTTTAATCTGGTCCCATTGCCTTTGCCTTTCACTTAGAATACTGGGAGTCTTGTGGCACGTAGATGCTGCTGTCTGTAGCTCGATCATCAGGTTAATGCTGTGATTTCCTGTCTCAGGAGTCTGTGGCTGCAGGGCACCCAAAGCACTGTAAAGCCTGTTTTCTTGTAAACATGTTTGTGCTCCCGCACAATCCACACAGCACAAACCCATTTCCAGTTGTTTAAATTAAATACCACAAAGGCAAAATTTGCCTAAATTGCGAATGCACGGGGTGGGAAGTGGAATAATAGAAAAATGGCAAATTTCTTCAGGCCCCAGGGGAAATATGAAGCCTGTGTTTGGAAAGTAATCACAGAACTGCAGCATCTATTATTAAAAAAAATATTTAAAAATAAAGTCATATAAGGTTTGTTCACATTGGCCCAAGAAACAATGGTTCACATTTTCCCTCTGGCTCATGGAGGGTCACTGGGAGAAGGCCCTGTACGAAGTGCAACTGTACTGAAGAAAACAGTTACATCAGTGTGAAACGGGGTATGTAAAATCAGATTCAGAGCCAGCATGAAAACCTTCTTAGCAAAGGCTGTTTTAACACACATGGAAGGTATTAGCACAGTCCCTCCCCAGATAGCACAGATAGTGTCAGAAAAAAACTGGCTTTCCCGGATCAAGTATAGATTGCCAGGGCTTAAATTGCATGATAATGAGCCTGTATTACTGCTATTTATTTTAAGTACCGGCAATGTATTTGGCACCACACAAGGCAAAAGTAAAGAATGTTTTCACCCTAAAGAACTTCTGGTATGAAAGCAGACAAAAGTAATGTGGCATAAGGAGGTACATACAGGAAGTATTGTAGTCAAATGCAAATTATTTTCCTTTATGGTAAAATGGCACTCTGTGTAAATAAATTCTCAATGGCCCCAGATAGGCCTCAGCTCCTAATAATCTAATCCTATAATACATTGTAATTGGTTTGAAAATACAAATGCGGTATTTTACACAACCACCATCCCCAACCCCCCCCCCCCATACAAAAAAAAAAAAAAGACTTGAAAGGAGCTGGATAGCTGGATGTTGGAAGCAAGCTTAAAAAACTTTGCCAGACTGATCAACCTAAAGAAAAAAGAAACATCCAACCCATTCTTATAATTTCTTTTCTATGATTTTCAGCAATTCAAATAACAGGTCTCCATTATCTCTACTTTCCAATTAAGTAAATCATTATAAAAAGTACTGGAAACCGTAAGACCTCGAGGATCCTCAGGACTTACACCCTTTGCTGCCAGAAAGCAGCTTGTGCTTTAGATTTTGCTCTCTTTCCCTTGCAACGTACCTTTTCTAATTGCTGCAGGTGGAGTTTGAGCTGGTCTTCAACACACAACCAGCCTTGTTCTTTCCATTTGGATTGCAATTTAAAAATGAAAGCTAGCTTTACAGGGCCCTGTGAACTTCTCTGTCAGGTGAGTGGGAACCCTGTCATTATCTGCAATGGGCATGGGAATAGTTTTCAACGCTCAACACATTACTTTCTTTTTAGCTTAGAAGGGTATGTGTCTCAAGTCTGCACGGTATACCTGTTATGAGACCAAAGTGAGATAGTTGTTTCAGAGGAAGTGATGGTGGCAATGATGAGAGGATCTGTGAGGCATTGCCGGTTTGTACACTGCTCTGGAAGATGGGGTGCGTGAACGGTGTTTGTACTCTGTTGGGCTCGGCTGGGAGCCAAATCCAGTGGGCCGTTCCCAAGAATCACACCCTGGTGTCAATTGTCTGCATATAAAGGATAGTTGTGGGCAAGAGCTGGGCTTTTGTACTATTTTGTTGACTTAGCTTTCTACCCTGTATAGGAATGTTCTCCATCTAGAAAAAATAAATCTTGTTTCTTTTTGCCAGAATCTGTTTTTTGGTTGACTAAGTGGCATCCTGACTCATTTGTGATTAGGGGAGGGTGTAGGTTGGAAGAGGATTTACTGAAGAAGTGGTATTATCTTAAAGTAGACCTATACAAAGAAATATTTAAGCAATACTCTGCCTTTGTATAAAGTTTCAACCTACAAACAAGTTTCAAATGGGGTTTTACAAAAGTCTCTTCAGCATTTTCACCGTGATGGGATAGGCAGCATATTTGTTGAATCTGAAGAGCATTAGATGGGATTAGCTTCACATTCAAGGCCAGAAAGCCACCTGATGCCAACTTGGGAGGAAAGGCTCGAGTTCAAAGTGATCTTGGCTGTTGGAGAAATGATCTGACAGGAATAGGGTATGATTCAACAAGAACACATGCAGAGTGCTGTACGTAAGGAGAAGGTATCAAATCTGCCAGTATAGGATGAAAAATAAGAGCTAAAAAGCCATTTTCCAGAAAAGAGTTTAGGGAGATCATAGGGGATTCCCATCTAAAACTGGCCAGTGTTGCATAGTATTGTGGAAAAGCAGATATCTACTGGAACTGATGAACAGGAACATTGTGTCTAAAACATGAAGTGATCCTTCTTCTCAGCGCTGGCAAGGTGCAGGATGGTGTCTGGTTTTGCGCACCACATTGCAGAAGGACGTAGGTTGATTGACTCAGAGAAAAGCAACAAAAATGATTGAAAGTTTAGAAAATGTAAGTTTTAAAGAAAGATGGGGTTACTGATTTGTTAGCATGGAGAAGAGGCATGATAAGTCTTTCAATAGGTAGAAGGATGCTATAAAGGGGAAGGGAGTAGGCTACTCTCTGGATTGACTGAATGGGACAAAAAATAACAGCCTAAATTGCAGCAAAAATGGTTTAAGTTAGATATGAAGAAAATGTTTCCCACCACGAGGTTGCCTGAGAAGTTAAGGGAACTAAACCCATATCTCCCATGTCTTTTGATATATGTTGCAACTGCTCAGCTGTTGCACAAAATCTGAACATCAGCCACAGCAACTGCTATGTGCTGGTTTCAAGTTGGTTGGCGCATGCCCACGGTGTCTGTAAGCCATAGGGCATGAGGGCCCTTATGTTTAGGCACTTACCTATCTTAAGATGGAGTTTCATTGCAAATTGGACATGTTCCAGCCCACAGAAGTGCAACTGGGCTCATGCACACCCACGTTGGCCCGGTTGAATTTAGGACACTGGAAAATAGACACCCTGAATCACCGCTTGAGGTATTATTGCCTACAACAAACAGTCTGAATCTTGTCTTCAACAGAGGCAGCAAAGTACCCAAACAGTGAGATAAGCATAAAACCATACAATTATTTAATAATGTCATGCTTCTGAATTTCCTGGGAGAGGTAATCAGAACCTGAGATACTAATAATGCAGCGGTACTGCAAGACAGAGTCATAAGTAATAACGTATTTGTGCACAAGCTGTTAACTTTGTACTTCTTTTCATGTATTGGAAAGATTTGGATCAACAACTCTTATTTTTTGAAGTCCTTTCTGTTACCACAGTAGGTTATTTTTCTCATAATATAATCCAGATGTATATTAAGTAAATTACTGAGATATCACTAGAACTTCAGAGGAAATATATTTATAGCTAAAACAAGAACAAGTAATCTAGTTTGGAAAATCAAAATCTGTTCCCCAAATATGACAAACTGTAGGCCAGTTAAGGTGAACTATTTCCACCCATTCCCCCCACCCTTTTTTTTTTCCCTAAGAGTGATAGAATATGAATTAAGAAGCACAAAGCTCTTAGGCACTTTAGATTAAAGCTAAAACATAGTAATGATAGCTTGATGATTGAATGACGTCTGCCAAACTTCCTCGGGGACTTCAATAATATGAGGGTAATAGATCATTAGAAGTGTTGAACACTGTGTCTGACATGTTTAAATTTATGTATCACATTCCTCTAAAATAATAACTAGTAAAAGGTTAAAAGCTTTGGAGGGATGTGGGATATGCATGCAAAACCACAGAACAGGTGATAGTTTGAACTGGTGGTACCAGTTAAGTAGCTCAAGATTACCTACTAGTATATTTCAAATATGTTAAAAGGCAACAACTGCTCAGCCTAGTGGATGGTGATCCATTAACTACTTTAAATCCATCATTTTGGAACATGTCCTTAGATCTGTACAGTCAAAAATTATATAATAACTTGGTTAGTTTATGTCAGCTAAAAGAAAATCAATAGTCTTGGCACTGGGTGCTAAGAATGTTACAATTCATCCTCTGATTAAGTTCTTTGAAGGAAAAGACACCTCAAAAGAAAAAGCAGCTTTGTTTCCAATAAGGTGACCACCTTGCCTTTAGGTGCAGCAGGTCTCTGCAGAAGCAGTACCAGGTGTTCTTGGGGAATCCTGAGTTAAACAGGAGCATCTCTTGTTCAAAACATGGAAGGGCAGTTCTTGCAGTTTTCCCTTGTTAAACTGAGAAAGTCAACAATAAAGTTATGAGTAGCTTGTGGAGCAAGGTTTAAAATAAGCCAAATAACAGATGTCTGTAAAATAAGCCAGTTGACATATATGTCATAGTTTGTGGAAAGGTACATAAAAGAAGATCTGTGTTGGACTGTTGATGTTTTGATGAACTGTTTTAAAATGTGGTTCATGCTTGATACACACAGCAGCTGATGGACTCAGAATATGAGCACTACAAGCAAAAAAACGTAACTTAAATGCAATAATTCACACTAAGGTGAGGCCAGTCAGGTGCACTGTGTTGTTCATGCCCTTGCGTTGTGTTGTCATGTGTTGATAATGTTATAACAACGGGCAATGGCCATGCGGTATCACAGTGCTGATCCAAGGATCTGGCTGTATTTTTGGTGGATTGTTGATAGGTGGACCCTGATCTGTTTTGCCCAGAAGAATCCTCTTCCTCTCCTCCCCAAACGTATCAAACCCCTTCTTTCCTTCCTGTGACAGGCCTGCTCACTGCTCGCTCTCTGTGCACCGTCAATGGCGAGTGTATGGCGTACCTCAGCCGCAGTCGTGACACTGCCATATATCTGTAACTCAGAGGGAATGGCATCAGGCCAGACTGCCTGTCCTGTGTTGTGGGTATTTCCTGGGAATACCATTTGCTTTGGACTCTTGGCTCACTAGCAAAGCTCAAGAGCCTTTGGGAATCCCAGAATTTCTATTCTTCATGGAGTGGAAGGGTGGATATTACCTAGCCTTGTGCTCATATTTCATGTGAACTATGTGGTATGAATCCTCCTCAGGTTACTTTTTGGCCATGGAACTACGCAGTAATGATAGATACATATGATGCCCTACATTGCTCTAACAAATGTGGCAAAACTTTGAGTTTTGTTTCCATGAGACTGCTTTCATAGCGCAGTATCATGTAACTTCTCTTTATTCAACATCTAAAGGTCATAAAGTACATGTGGCTTAGCTATTTTTTTTTTTTTAATGTAACTTTGATCAGTAACAGCATAGTCATTATACTGGAAAATAATACCGAGAGACAGAGGACAGAAAAAGAAATAATGATGGCTTTGGAAAAGTAAGGATTTCAGGAATACTACAGACATAGTTGCTACTACTCTTACTGAAAATACGGTCATTAGCTTCAGCGTGACCAGGACTGGGACCCTGAGATTAACTAGAACTGTTCTTATTTATACAAATGTCTGTTAGGTTGCTCGCTGTTTATTTGAACGGGATTTTTATTTAAAAGGGACTCTAAGACATGTCTGTTCCTATGAAAGTCCCTTTTCCTCCTTTCTCTTCTTCTCCCTTACACATATGAACCTACGACAGGAGTAAGCGATGGCCTGTTTCTCCTTGTCCTCGCATTGATCTCTACAGGCGGGGAGACGCGCACACCATTGGCAGCAGCCGGCCACCTGATTATTTAAATGCAGCCTCGGAGCAGGGAGCGGCAGGCGGCTGCATACCATGGGGTAGCTCTCTGGCAGGAGGCCTCCTCCTGCTTCACACAGACATGTCAGGACAGCAGCTTGAAATGCTTTGTGAAAATACGAAGCGAAATGAAAAGCTTCTCCCACTGCTTTTCAAACGCTGCGGTGGAGATGTCTCCAAAAGGTGGTACCAAGAATTACCCCAATGCTGTTCGTGTTCAAAAGTGCAAGGGGTGCAGGCGTGCTCCCTTGGCAGCTGTGTGGATATCCCAGAGCTTCACATCCTAAAAGGCAGAAAAATTAGTATCTCAATAGTTATCTTACCTTACTGAAAGTTAGGAATGGCAAGTAGAAGAATGGAGAGGGATCTTCTTGCTCCTGAATATTTTGTTAAAGATACTATGCCATATGGCAGCAGCTTATTGTAAAGGTGAATGAAAGCCTGCGTGTACCTAAAGGAGTGGAACAAGAATTCTTGAGATAATATTGTTAACATAATCTCTGTCAGAACAATGATTTTCTGAGTTACCCATGACATGAGTTGAACCTCCCCAGAGACAACCATGGGAATTTTTGAGTTCTCCTTTACTTCCTTCACATAAGGAGGTCACCAAAGTCAACAGTAATTCTTTGCACAAGCAAAGAGAGCAAAATTTAGCATCTGTTGTGGAAAAACAAAACTGAAAATATGAGTCCCATAGTCTTGAACAGCAGTGGCTTTCTTGTTCAGGTGTGAAGTTCTTGTTTTACTCCTTTTTTAATCTAGTTTTTATCTAACGAATACTATCCATTAATCGCCAGGAATCACATGCCTTTTGTTCTTTCTTCTTTTAAATTGAAAATAAAGCTATTATGTATTTCCCTGGTACTTCCCCTTTCGCTCCTTGTGAGCTGAAATGTACAAAGTCATTCCCATCTTCGGGTTCAGGAAGCATTGTGTAGCATCATCTCAGAGTGTGAAATCACTGGATGGAAGAGTAGGTGTTTATGTTCTCACATGGCAGAGGAGATTTTCAATAATATTCATTACTTCAGGACCAATAAAAATTATTGAGATTATGTTTAATGTTTATTAAATGAGAGTAGAAGTGTAATTCTTTTGCAAATCTCTGTTACAGAGCATACCTGCTCATTTAAAGGCATCCTGATGAATGTTTGCATTTGTAAACCTTATATGAATTTGAGGCATAGCTAGTGGGATGTCAGATCAATGCAATTTTTAGCTTATGCTGGTAGCTGGCAAGACACAATTCTATCTGCATATTTCAGGACTAGTGAGAAGTTAGGTGAGCATTTTCTTTCAGCCAGCTCTCTGAAAAGTCCATGAATAAGAAAAGCTTTACACAGCATAACAAAACAGTGCTGTACAAAAATTGAGATGGAATCCTATTTTGGAAGCAATACATGAGATAATAAATACAATGAAAAAGTTAATTCAAAATGAGGAAGCAGGTGCAGTGTATGTGAAAGAAAGCTATGAACAGCAGAAATAGTATTGCGCAGGTTAGATGCTTTCTCCAGAAGGAGGACAAGTAATGTGCTTTTTGCTTCATTTATGTATTCTTCATATGCCACAAAATATTGTAGTCATGTCTGCTTTCTTTTGAGATTTTGAGGTATTAAGTCATGACAGCAGTTGTGGCTTGCTTGCGAGTCTTGCTGAGAATCTATCTACTGTGTGTTTTACATCTGTGTCTGATTAACCTCAGGACAATCCATTCTAGCATAATCTTTTGGGTTAATTTTGGTCATGTATTTGCAGTTTCTCACTTTGAGAAGTAATTACTCTATTGCCATTTTGATTGTAGTGGTTTAAGGATCTGTTCGGTGTAAAGCCTGAAGAAAATCACAGAGGTACGTCAAACGTGGTCATACAGGGAGCTCTTCACACATACATCCCTAGTCTGGGGAAGCTGTGTCTGTAGGTCTTCTCTGTGTAAATGAAGAGACGTATGTTCTTCTAGTCCAGTTTCCAGCTCTGAAACGCACCATGAAAGTGCCTGGTTTCATCTCCTGTGTAGCTTTGTGAGTACTCTCTTACCTTCTGACTCCAAAGTGATTGTTTCAGGAGGTCTCATCCAGAGAGATCTCTCTTATTTCTTCTACTTGGCCTTTTTATGTGTCAAAGAAAGAAGGAGATAAACACTGTGCACTTGAGTATGTGCATATGTTTAGAGGAGGAACAGCTCCTTCTGACTACTTAACTGCCACTTACACTTTTGAAATTGCTAGGACTCAAAAAAGTTTTGGACTGGCCACCTGCACAAGAATGAATTGCATCCATGGAGATCTCTAGCAGTTCAGGAGTTAAATGCTCTGATTTCCCAGAGAGTAGAATTTCCTCCTCCCGCATGTCTAATTGAAGGGTACATATCTATGATCTACTTCGAACAGATTTTGCATTCGCGGCACCCAATGTAATATGTCAGATTAAAGCCTAATTGATATTAATTGTCAGTTTGACAGGTATTTACGTAATACACCTGTGATTTGTCCATGCTGCAACATCAAAGAACAATGTAGTCCATTGTCAATCTTGGGGGTTTTTTTCCCTCTGCAAGACCAATTCATTGTTCAAGAGTAAATAGGAATTATCTTTCAGGAGGTTTGCACTGGCATGTTTCCTGGCCAATTGTGATCTGACTAACAATAGAACCAACCTATGCTGATTTTGTAATGGCAATTCCAAAATGATCAGGAATCACTTTGAAGCACGTGTTTTCTGATAAGCAAGTTCCAAATTCTCATCATCCTGCTATGAAACGGTCCTTTTACATTTTGCAGCATGTGGGATCTGACTCACCTTTGCATTATGCTCTTCAGTTTTCTCTTGATGTAACCGCCATTGACTTAATTACACTAGTGTGAAGATGGAATGGGGAAATAGTGAATCACGCCCACTAACAAGTCCATCATGAAAATATGGGAGTTGGCCTTTTGTCTTCAAGGTTTCTCAGAGACTACTCACCAGAATGGGGTGACTCTGCTAGACAGAGTCAGATACTCTTTGCTATTTTTAGCAACTTGCAAGAAAACTGAGGTGTATTCACTGAATCATACCTTGGTGCAAAAACCAGATATGCATCAGAAGTCTGTAACTAGAAATGGGAAATTACAAATTAGGAACTTGATGTCTTTGATAAGGCAGAACATGGTGCTTCAATCAAAGACAGTATTGAATATAATTCTGACATTATTTTTGGCCAGCATACAGCATATGCAGTGTGCAGTTACTTATAGAAGAGATGACGAAGAGAGAAAATAAGTCAGGATGGTAACTTAGGGCCATACTAAAATACAATGGAGGAAATGCAAAAAAAAAAATGTATTTTAACCATCAAAGTGCTAGGAGAAACTACAGTTCCTGTACTGCAAGGGACATGAGATCTTGAGGCTTCAGAGAGATCTGGGATCATGGCATTCTTGAAGCAGGGGCTGCAGCATGAATCCAGGAGGAGAGTGCAGCAGAGAGTATTGAGTTGCCCTTACCAGCCGTGGGATCTCTAAGGGCTGTTTGGAGGCCTGAGTTTTCTCTGAGATATGTAACATGATTCTCCATACCCCAAGTTATGTTTAACAGGCAGGATTTAACCTTTAACTGGCATGATTTCAGTTATATCAACAAAAGATCTCAGTCTTCTGCCACAAACAAACAACTCTAAATTAACTGGTCTGAATAATTGAACAGGGCTTTGTTTGTTTGTTTATTTCAATTACTGTTTGTGGTAGCAGTGGGTGGAAATGAAATCTTGCCGCTGCTTTCTGCCGTCTATCAGATTTGGAGCTTTGTTCCTCTCTGAACCTTTGTATCGCATGCCATTCTTCATCGTATTTATCCACTACTTCTTGAATCTCTCTTTATTTTTCATTCCTGAGGATCTAGTGTATCACACTGGGCATTGTAGTACTCTTGATCCAAGAACTCTATTGGCTTTTTCAAATCTTCTGGAGATTAGTACTTTTTTCCCTAGTCTTTCCTTTATTAGTTAATTCTTTTTCCTACATTTTTGTGTCCTTTGTATTCCTCTGAATGATTTTTTGCAGGCAATGTCTTTTCATTTTCATCATATTCCAACATCTTGACCTCTATAACATTATTGGCACATCACGTTGGTTGTTCTCAAGATGTCCTTTGTTTAGAAGTCCTCTGATTTTCTCAAAGTACTACATTTACATGTACTGTTGTGACTACAACTATCTTTTATTTTAAATGTCATTGTCACCATGCAAAAATTATTATATAAAACATTGTATGAGCCTGGGTCTTCAGTTTATCTTGCCATGCAACCCTTCCAGGGTTTACTGTTTGCTCCCATGGCATCAGCATCAGGTATTCGTTCTTTTGCTTTACCCTCTCACTTTGCACAACCTAGTGATTTCTTTGCTGTATATTTTTAATTCCTGCATTATTTCTGTGAGCACCCCAGCCTAGTAGAATGCCCTCTGCTCCATGCTCCTGGGCATGTTTTACCCTGCAAGGTCCATCTGCTGTTCCCAGTTCTGCTTGTTGTTGCACTGATGGAGGCGTAGTCCTTCCACCTTTTTCCTCGTTCCTTGGTAATAAATGCAGCCCTAGTTTACATAGGTAACAAATGAGCTTTAAGCCTCTGTTCCACTTTCCATTCTTAATTTGGTTTCTGTGACCTAGTATTTATCCCATGCTCCGCCATCACCTCATGGCTCTGGAGCTGAGTCATGGTCCAGCTCGACTCTTGGGAGTTTTCCCAGTGTTCAGTACTGCTGCTGAGGTTTTATTCTGGATGTTGTTTCATTGGTTCAATGTAGGAGTCTGCAAGAGCTGGAAGTGTTCCTGCAGCTACCCAAAGCCACGAAGGGGTTCGGCAGCCAGGCCAGCTGCCTGTAAAGCACCTGCCCCGTTGATGCGTATGGTATAGAGGTGCTTCCTGACCCTGCCTCATCCAAGGCTGTCGCTGTATATTTAACAGTTGGCACTGCATGTGTGTGTCTATCTGAGAGGCAAAACCAGACTGTTAAAGAGTGTTTCATCAACTCTTGTTGGCTGAACGTGTGAATAAGCCTTGTTTAAGATGGGTGTCCAGGCTGTTCAGGTTGGCTTTTGAACTACAGCCAAATTGAATTTCTGAGGAGGTTGCTATTGCTTTCTAAATATGTAACCCTCTATCTTTGTTCATCAGCTGAAAGGTATTTGCTAATCATTGCCTGTGTTTGGAAGAAGAAGAAGAAGTAAAATAGGAGCTTTGTATTTTACACGGTCTTGGTAAATGTGTATTAAAATACAACATCCTTTTATTTGAACAATATTCATAAGAGTGAATATTAATTATTATTAATGTTAGAATATTACTGTTTTGCTTTATGCCTTAGGAGATGACAGTCTCTGTGGTAACATTAATTAATATGTAGCTTGGCTGTGTAGGCAGAAAGCAAATAATCTCCTAGCAGATTATTCAACATTAGCATAGAGTCTTCCATCTCGCACTGTACTTTCAAAGCAATTCTCATCCACTCTACTGCAACCTTGCACTAACCTTATGTTAACAAATTTATAACTTGGAAATTATTCTGCTGACATCAATGGTGTTACACCATGCAAAACCTGTTTAAAATTAGGTCCAAGGTATTTCATTTTTTAAATTTTAAAATGCATTCTAAATAGCATTCATATGCTTCAGTAATTGATGGTTCGGGATTACTTTTCTGTTTCTAGTTCAAAAATGAAGGTTTTTGAAAGGTTTTTAGTCTGTTTTCCCCTCTCTTCTTTTTATACTTAAGATTGCTCCCTTAGGCAAAATCACTGATTTCCCATCTTCCCCTTGCAATCCAGTTGTATTATGAACCGACAAACTGAATTGTCTGCCAGTTCATTCTTGAATATGGATTCTTTTTAATGCAAGCAGAGCACGCAGGAATCTCCTGCTTTACGAAACAGAAACTGCCTGTCTGTCTGTATGTGTACACAGTATTATACACTGGAAAAACAGAAAAGAAAAAAAAAATAGAAACCACACACGAGTTAAAGGAAATTTAGTAAGGTACAAAGTCAAATATCTTGAAGCTAGGTAATGCAGGCATGGCAGGATCTTAGTCTGGCCCTCTTCTTCGTACGTTGAGAGAGGGGTTACCTGCTTGCTTTGTCTAGCCAATACCCAGAGAATGTGGGATGTTTCAGGGAGGTTGGACTGTCCAGAAATTTAAGCTATCCGTCCCTATCCGGTCTCTGCTGGGCATGTACAAACCGCCACATTTCTGGTTTTTCAAAGGCACGTGAGTTGACCAGGCTGGGGTAAACTTTCACCAGGATGGCAGAACACATACACCTGGCAAAGCTGCCAAAATCCTGCTTTTTTTTGAGTCCACAATTTTCATCTGGCAGCAGCCAAGGCATTGTGAAGAAATAACCCCCCAGGGGAGGCACCCGGGAGCCGGGGACAGAGCCACCGGGTCCCGTTCTTCCTCTGTTCCACCCAGGCTGGTACAAAAAGGGACCAGGGGGCAAGAGGGACCTTTCCGACACGGGAGGTCGCGGGACACAGCTTTTCACCCAGTGTCCTGAGAGGAAGAGAAAAAGGAGTTGTGGCTGGGCACGCATGCTCTAGGGCTGCTGGGTCGCCGCTGGGCAGCCTTCATTAAAGGCTGGACAAAGCCCCGGCAGCTCTGTGATGGGAGAAAGCTGAGCCCAGCAGCAGCCCAAAACAAGAAAGAGCTTTTCCTGCAAGAAGTTTTCTTGGTAATCTGCTGAGTGATGCGGTAGTTAGTACCGTCCTTATGGGCCTTCTATCAACTACTGCTGCTTACAAGGAAGCCCGTGTCAGATACTTCAGGTGAGCCGATGCCCCGGAGTCATCTCAGGGGCATGCGTTCATTGGGAGGAGAGCCTCCTGGAAATGAGTGAGCTTGTCTAAAATTTCCCCAAGCCCCGCGGCGATGCTGTGACAGCCAGGCAGCCGAGCCCAGCCAGCCTCGGGAGCGCGGGAGCCAGGAGGAAGCGGATGGGGGGTCAGGGCGGCAGTGGGGGGGGGCTCAGATAACAACCGCTCGTGGAAATCCAACCTACACGGGATGTACGTGTCGCCAGTGTGAAGATACATTTTTAAAAATTGTTTAAGTAGCACCGGAGGCAGTGGTGTGACCTGTGGATGACTTCTCCATTTGGAACTATGGAATGCAGAATAAAGGGGGGGGGGGAAGCAAAAAGCCATAGAAGAGACACATCTATGACTGCTTCAGCTGTTCTGTAGAGAAACTTTCATTCCTTACAATTAAAAGGGGAATTTCCTTATTTGGCTTATTTTTAGAAAGTTATTTCCAAGTCTGACATGACATTGATTTCTCCTTATCTGGATTTCAGATTGTTCTGAACATTCAAGTATGCTGACCTTTTACTCTTAAAGAAGAGTTTTTCTTTTTTGTTGTTTTTGCTGCTCATTTTGCAGCTTCCAGAACAATAGACCTTGAGCCTATGATAGCTAGTAATTTGCCTGTTGTTTCAGGTGTTACCAGTAATAATATTCCTCTCTCTTCAGTTTCTATATGTTACTCCTGGTTTATAGCTGTAAAGAACCACAGTTGCACTGGGATTTCTTTTTGCAGAGAACTGACTTTAATATATCTTTTTTCACTTATATCTGATAATGGGATGACCAATGTGCTGTTCTGACTGTTTTCCAAAGCCAAACAGAATCTGAAGATGCTAAGTTTAACTCTTAAACTACTGCTCTTATAAGCTCACACATTTCTTTGCAGTCCCTTTTGGTGAAAGATAGCCACATGACAGTCCTTCAGAGTCATGTCTGCATTTTACCCAGTGTGATTATATGTAATGCCTTCATTGAAAAAAAAAAAAAAAAAGATTTCTCAGTTTTTATTAACACAGACAAATCAAAACAATTCCAAAGTCAAGGTGGAGGGAGCATAGCATCATTCTACTCCTAAACCAGTCTCATGATTTTTGAAGGTTTGGGTTTGACAGCTGGCCAAGCCTTTGTATGTGGCCTGCAAAGTGTCCATTCTGTTTTGGGGGGATTTTCATGCATTGCAGGGAAGGTAGCCTGCGGTTGTCCCACCCGTTGGGGGATCCTGCACAAACATACTTCAGTAGCCTCTTTGATTTAGAGGGATTAATTTAATGAAGTCCTAATGAATCTCCTGAGATAATATCCCCCGAAGAAGGCAGGAAAGTCCCTAAAATAAGATGGTGGTGATGGGCTTGCAACATTACACGTAGCAAAATTATTTTCATGGGTAGTAGAAGCATAAACAGGGGAAATATTTTTGCCTTCATTCTACTCGGATTGCTGCACCTTGGTCCCTCCATGACATCAACAGGAGAACTCCTGCCTGGAGAAGAAAATAGGAAATGCGGAGTACTTACATTTTTCCAGTGAAAATACTTTCTCCCCCAAAAGACCACTTTGGTCTTCCCTATTATAAAATGTAAACACTTCTTTATAGTTTGAGTATAACCACACTTTAAACAGCTGCTGCCTCTCACCTGTGCTGCAGCTCTGTTTCTGCAGTGAATTAAGCCCTCGCTTCACAGAATGCACATCAACTGCAATTTTTTAAGTGCTTTGGGATCCTTTGGGTTGAAAAGTATGACATAAATTTAAGATATTAAATTGTTAAGAAGAATAAGAGCATTACCAGATGCTGCTGCTCATGTTATAGTCATGCTGTTAACAGCAAGTTGGAAGATACCTACACTTCATCTCTGGTGCAGGTATCCCATCGTGAAACCCTTTTCATTAATTGCACATTAAAAGTCACAAGGATGTTTAGCCCCAAGCTAATCCCACTGTACAGCAGTCCAGAACCTGCCTGATCTTACAGTTAGGAATTTTCTTTCAACATCCCACTGTATCGGCATTTTTGGCAAGCTTATATCCATCTGCTCTTATACCACTGGCCTTCACTTAAATAGTTCTTTCCTTTGGTGATGCTATAACATCTTCTCCCAAGTGACTGTATAGCATGCAGTTATATCACCTCCCAGGTTTTAGTAGGGTTGACTAAAAAATGAAAATTCATCCTTGTGTTTTTATAAGATGTTTCTGCACACCTTGACCATCCTTAAAATTTTTCTCTATATCTGCTCCAATTCCAGTTTGTTTTCTTTTAACAACACTACCAAGAGTAGTATTTAAATACTACACACAGTGTTTGAAATTAAAGACACAGCAACCAGTGTCTCATACACTAGCAGTAATACTCCCCTACTTCAGGTGGAAACACCTCATACTACACATACTGAGATTGTGTTTCCCTTCATGGTTGCATCACACTTCTGATTCATGGTCACCTGTGATGAACTGGTACCTCCAGGTTCTTCTTTACACACGTTATTTCAAAATACAGTGAGCCTTTTGTTTCTAGCCTCTAAGTGAATTATCTCAAGCTTTTTCCTCTTGACTCTCAACTCCTTTCCATCATGGCAGCCTTCACTCTGAGACAGTTATTTCTTTCTAACCTGAGCCTCCTCTGTACTGATTTTACTCAAATTTAAGCCATCACAAACTTTCCTCAGCTTGTTTGTAATATGTTTGACATTCTAGAAAGTACCTGTAATGATTCTTAAGACTGATAATGACAAACCCCACCAGTAACTTCATGCTGGCCTAAGACTTCCCCTTTTGTGACCTGTTGCCATCCCACTTCATACATTTTATTATTGTTCTGCTATACTTCATCTTCTCCAGCTTAGCTCTTACTCTGCCTACTGGAAGGATAAATTAGCCTATGTTGTGCCCTACCACGCCACAGCTAGATCACTCTTAATAGCAAATATGGGGTGAAAGCTACTCAGATGCTTCCACATTGTGCTGTAAACTATGAGACAGAAGTATCTTTTGTAGCAACAGGGCATGGCTAGGTAAATCAATGTTACTTTAGAAAGTTTGCAGGAAAGAGTTGATACTTTTTTCTATTTTTTCTCCTTTCTGGGTTGCATGTTAAGGTCACCGGGTTTGTTCTGTCTCTTCTGATGCCAAAGGAGAGAAACAGAGATGCTTTCTGCAAGGCAACCAATTTATGCAAGTCGCCTTTTAACGTTGGTTTTAGGTTTTGTCATTTAAATGTGTGCTTTACTTATTTGCATAAAAGGACCCTGCTTTAATTTGAATCACAGAAGAACCCTGCATCAAGTTCTAGATTACTTTCTTCCTGTGTATTATGTAAAATTATGCGCCAGGGGTTTTTTTCCTTACCTGCATTTTCTTTCCACAGTGAAATACTGGCATTTGTTTAATTTAACAAAAGTCAGATGCTGCTGCTTCTAAGATTAACCAAGGCAGCAACTCAGGTAAATTAGTTCTTGAAAAAACTTCTCCATAATTATTTAAGTAGCAGTAGTTGTTGGTTGGATTGGATTTTTATGTTTGTTTTAGGGGTTTTGTTTGTTTGTTTTTTATATGCATATCCTTGCTTTGTTAGGTTTCAAAACAGTAAAACAAGATAGTAATTTTTTGTTGGCTTTTTATGTGCTTTATATTTCAGTGCTCTGAGTCATGTTCTGCATGAACATCCATAAGCATGAAATCATTACATTTTCCTTAATGCACTTCCTCTTTGCACTTCTAGCAGCAGTTCCACTGACTGGTTTGTTACGCTGGTATAACCAACAGACGGCACCAAGCTTCTGTTTTAAAGTGAGTGCCAGTCTTGGGTATTTCCTTAAGTTTTTCTTGTTTTCTGATTCTGGGTCAGAGGTTCAGTCTTGCAGAGCATTGACTACTTCTGCACTTCTGCTAAAATTAGCAGGAATACTCATCTGCTCAATTTCAAGTGTGTTTTTCTGCATCAGGGCCAGAGTACTTGCAACCTGGCAAGATGAAGATCCATTTTCTGCTGGTTTATCACCCATTGTTTTACCAGCATTTGCAGTACTAAACCGCTGCTTTATCATTCCATAGCAGGCAATACAGCTGACTTAAGCATGATGTTACTTTCATTCTTATGCTTATGGTTATAAGCATGCCCCCCTTTATTTAGCCTAGCCAAGCTTTGTTGGCCATATGCTATAGCTCATGTGCTGCTACATAGAAACTTTTGATAGGATTAACTGAATTATCTTTAATGTGAAATAGACCAAGCTTTATTAAAAATAAATCTGAAATGGTGGGGTAAAGATGCTCTATGTTTTATGGGAGATCTCATATGAGCGATATATCTGAAAGGGCTTTGAGTTGTGGAGTGCTTGGGGGGCGTTCTTTTTAATTGGTGGTGAATTCTGTTTGGGAGATTTTTTTCCTTTGTTTTGTCTTTTAACTCTAAATCTCAGTATTCAGGAACAACTGTGTGAAACAAACACAAATCTGTTGTATTTTTTAAAACTATTTTAGTCCTGTTTCCAACTCCTCTTGTGCTGACGTTCTACAAACTGGTTTTCTAAAAGGACTGTCACCATCAATTTTGCTTTTTTAAAGGACTTTAATTCTTTCAGCATGTTCATATGGTTTTATAAAACCCCAGATACATGGCAAATCCCCTTGGTGTTGTAAGACAAGATTGCTGTTAAAAAATGTTTAGGCTTAGTCAGCTTCTTCTCACTACTGAAGTCATGAGGGACTCTGGGAAATGGTGTTTATACTAAGCTTAAATTGATAGGGCAAGTTTAATGCAATCAGGTCAAAGGTACAACTGCTTAGCTAGTCTCATCAACCACTCGGGTTTCAGCATCAGTTTATAAGAAAAGGCCTGTAATGATAACATCTGGCTGCAAGCGCATGGCCTGCATTCTCCATGCAGTGATTGAATGTAATTTAATGGCGGGGAGGAGCAAACTGAAGGGCAGCTTCATTCCTGAATTATGATCCCCCATAGATAAGGTACAACTGGCAGACTTTGATCACCCCTGTTATCAGTTCACTTGATGAAGAGCCTTTCTCCAGCATAACCTGGACAGAGATGTCTTCCCCAAAGGGAGGAGCGCAGACCATTGCAGGGCTTGGGGGGGATGTCAGGTCCAGGACAAAGTTTCATGGTTTCCCAGTGCATACGTGTGCGGCTGATTGCTGGTCAGGCATTGCTTTCGGCAAGTGCCAAGTGACTCGGGACAACGCTGAGGAAATGTGCTAGACAGAATAACGAATTGGGCTGCTCTTCTAACGTGAGAAAGCACAATGTTCAATTATATACTTCCTGTCTCGTACTATCCAAGTTGGTATGTGGCAACCTAAATAGTCAAGATTACTGCCAGGCAGGCCCCAAAATATACACTTGTTAGGAAAAGGTAGATACCCAAGACATCCTGAGGGATTTTAATCATAGGCAAGTCTGGTCTGTTGATCTTAATTCAGACCCAAAGAAGGGCTTTTGCATACAGAATATGTCTGGGTTTGCCAGCCAAATAAGTTTGTCAACAAAAACATGTTGCCTTCTTTGCCTTATTTGTACTATGTGAAATTTCCTATCATATAATTTTTATTTCTTTTCTGAGCAAGTTTCTAGAGTTTGATCCACACTGGCTGAAATTTTCTGTGTTAAATGTCTGCCCCAAGCTGAAGAATTTGAGAAATTTCAGCCAAAATAATTCCAATAATCATTACAGAAAAAAAATTAAATGAGTTGTTGCCAATAGACATCTGTAACACCTTGCTTTGATGTGGGGGCTTGAAATCTGGTGATGCTGTCCTTGTACGTCATTGACATATATTTTCTTTCCTGTGAAAACCACTGCATCTTATGAGATTTAGAAAGAAATCACAGTTTACACGCTTAGCAAAAAGTCTAATTTTTCCAGGTAAAGTGTCAGAATATTTAATTAATATTCAACATATTCAGGCTCCTGATGGTGCTAAATAAGATGTGTTATTTCTGGGGATCATCAAGCACGCTCCCTCCACCCTGCCAATACTGTCAAGTTGAACTGAATGAATCTGAGCCAACACGTGGCATTCTCTGTGGTTAGAGGAACCACTTGGTACAGAAGATCAACATTGTCTCTATCCCCAAGTATATTGTTTACATTGAGGCAGCACAGACCTCAAAGCCTAGCAGGTTAGTGATTATCCGACCCAACTGTTTTCAGCAAAGGCCCCATGAAATTTTCTTTGGTTGCACACAAAACAGGGAAGCAGGTTCCCAGTTGCATCTCACCCCCAAAAAAGGAGTATACTCTCCTTTGTCTCAAAGAGCATGTGTGGGTGGGCTGTCTGTGAGTGACAACATTAAGAAGATCCATAACAGCCAATGTGGGACCCAAATGTTGAATATACCCAGCCTCATTTCAGCCTGCAAGTCTTTGTAATCACATATGGCACAAGCTTTACTCGTGATGGGGGCATGCATTTTTTCCATTTTCTCTGCACATGCATGTGAACTGTTTCCATGTTTGTGTAAGGATGTTCTTTATGATGTGTTTACGTTGGGTTTGCTGATATTCAGTGTGTATTCAGTGGGATGCCTTTCATTCATGTCAAACGAAAGTAGGATAATTCTTGACAGTCAGCAGATCTCTGTGTTTTTCAGACATGCATTAAGTAAGAAACTTCAATGTACAGGTTAGGTCGATAAGGTTTGCCACTCCTTTTGAGGAACCAGAACCCAGGGAGACCAGACAACTTGTCCATAGATCAATGGCAGGACAGACCATGGGATTTGACTCCCAGCCCTGCTCTCTAATCATGAGGTAGCATAGTCCTGCTTCTGGACCAAGGCACACCCTCTTACAAGAGCAGCTCTTGTACGTGGTAACGGGTAGCATTTTACACTCTTTTGTCTTGATATATATACTTTACTGTGCCTAATTATAAATCAGGTGGCAAACCACTTTCTAATGGCACAGCAAACAGTCAGCTAAAGCTTGGCTCACAGTTCTTCCACAGCTTCAAATTGTCTCAGTAGTTCTCAGTGCTTAGCTTAGCATGTATAATATGTCTTCTCATACAGATGGGATGAAACTGTACTTAAGGCAGTAATGATTATATACATCATACTTCTAAATGTATAAACTGCTTTTGAACATACTGGAAAAGCTAAAATACCAACTGTTAAACCAATGAATCATACTTTGTAAGGGAGTGTTTTTATATATAACATATAAAATCCAACTGTATATGTATGGGGAGGGTGAATATTTATACATCACATGTGTAAGATATAAATGATCCTCATGAACATGACTGAAGTAAATTATGTTAATGGTCCAGTTAGAACTATTTCTACATTAGTTTCAAAATGTTTTTGTTATACTGTAGATTCAATGTCAGGAAGATGAAGGAATCTGGGCTTTTAACTGCAACCTCCACACTGCAGTGTGACTCTATGGGGATGTTCAAAATTAAACATTTGGTTTAAGCATTAAACACTAAAGTTTTCTTTTTAATTCCTAGGCCTGTATAAAAGCAGATTGGGAAATGGTTTATAATACTTCCTATTGGGGGCTTCTACACTGACAATGTCAGAAATGACATCACTTTTCTGCTATTTGTTTTTTATTGCTTTTCAAGAAGTCTTTAAATAGCCAGCATGTAATTTTCCTGGTGATGAGTGATAACCTTTAAAACGGGCCTATTTTTCTTTTAAGAGAAGGATGCTTCCGTCCCACCTCCAAGTTAGTTGACTTTATCAAGGGAAGCCGCCATCCGTCCCCAAGTCTTGCCTGTCCTGAAAGGTGTGGAAGGATTCATCACTAGAGGGAGTCGTTGTGTTCTCGGTTACCCTCCTCTGTAGTCAGAGCTTGTGATGGATGGTCTCGCAACTGGTCCCATGGTGAATGGTCCCATGCAGCTATCTGCAGGAAGGATGGTCTAACCCTTGCCGTCACCTCCAAGAAAGAGACCCTGTTGACCCTTTTCTTATTTCGTGCTCCAGCTGTCTCTTCCCAGGTGAGGGAGCAAGGAGAGAAGGCAGCCTTCGTGCTCCCTCTACCTCCACTGGCATTAGGCCCCATCTTGAAGGCTTTGCATCTGGGAGAGAGGGAGTAACTAGCGCGTGGTCTTGCTATATAAGGGTGATGGGACAAAAACCAGGGTGGGAGGAGAAGTCCCAATGGATAAGGGGGAGTGACAAAACCCTTCAGTGAAATGGGGAAGGGAAGAAACGGCAAAAGTCTGAAAGTCTCAGTAGGACGAATGGAATAGATGGTAAAAGAAGGGCATATGAGGGAGAAGGGTAGATAAATGGAGGTGATTTAGAGGGGAATATAGCAAGAGGAGAAGAGGTGTGCAACAAAGGGAACAAAAACAGCCAAAGGAAGATGAGGAGAGATCACAACTTCTTAAAAGGGAAGATATAGGAAGATCTTAGGGAGGGGAGTAGGACCATTTTTAACAGAGTATTTGTGGAACTGAAGTAAAAAGTTACATTCATCAAAAAATCTTCACTGTCCATCAGTGAGAGCAGAAGTGCCATACTTACACTAAATTTATATAGCAAATTGAGGAATGCCACAATTGAGGACAGAATGGAGTTTGGAGAACCAGTTTGATTATGTGATAGACGAAGGAGACAATAAGAGAAATAGCCTGTTCAGGTTTCACATCATGTTTACAGCAGACCCTGCCTTCCACTGGATAGAGTAACCAGTATCCCCAGCTATGGCTAGGTATGTAACAAAATCTACAAGGGTAGGTTAATCCAGCTTTATGTTCTCCTCAGTCTGAGCTGGGCACGTTGGCTAAGGCTGCTCTAACACACAGTTCTTTCCTCTCCAAAGTGTCATGAGCTGTGCAAGATGTTCATGGTTGCTTTTTCTCCTTGGGCCAGGTCCCTGTGACATGCCTGTCTGTGGTCTCCAGGCTCTTGGAAAGGTACCCCTGCTCTAGGACACTCCTCTCATTTTTACCTACTTGAGCGTACTGCAACCCGTACTCTTGGATAGTCTCCTGTGGTGTTTCTGTGCATGAAAATTATATGGGAAATATACAAAAGCATGTGGATTTGATACAGGCTTATTCATATTTTTAAATAGAATGTAATTTGCTATTGGCAAATTAATCTCATTTATCCTAGTTTCATTTGGTTAAACCATGTGAGTAGAGTTATTCATGTGCAAAGGAGTTGGCAAATGCTGCCAAATCCACTAATATATCTGGCTGCTGAACATAGCATTTGGAAATGGAGTTATTTGCCATCCTCATTTTGTAGTATGCTAATTTCCACAACGACCCACTGTGATATTAGAGAAACTTATGGCTTTGCCTGGAGAAAAAGCAAAAAGAAGTTATCAACCTGCCAATATCACACAGGGACTACCAGAAAACTGTAGTGAGCAAGACAGATTTGCAGGACTGGATTCTTGTCAATGGTGGAAGTGGTCCCACTAACCTGTTGCACAATATATTTAAAATCCAATTCCAAGTCTTTGCATTCGTCTTTTCATTTTTTTCAGCTTTCAGTTAGGAGAAGTTATTGACACCGCTCCAGCTCTTTCGTGCATGTGGCTACAATAAATATATAAATCTTAATCATACTTAAGAATTCTAGGTTAGGGGATCCCACGTGCTGCAGATGACACCGAAGTGGCTGCAGCGTTTTGATTGATTTCTGTAGCATATCACAGTAGTATTATCTTCATAAGAGAGCTGTGGGCTGCCCTGGCAGCTTGCCGGAAGCCCAAGGGCTGTATCATATTATACATGAAATGGAGCATATTGCCACCCTTGGCATTAGCACAAAGGCATGTCCCAAAGACCGTGCAGGTCCCAACATGCAATGAGCCTTCTTAATCCAAGCAGACAGGCCAGGAACTGTGTATTTTCTACAGCCGATGTACCTGTCTGCCTACCAGGGTGACAGCAGGCCTCCTTCCCAGCTGCACTATTTGTATGCTAAGCAACTAGTTAAAAAAACCCAACAGTGCAGCCAGTATAATTATCTTTTATCTCACATGAGTTCAAAAGGAGGGCTTTCCCACTGCCACTCTGTTTTCATAGCTGTCTGCTCCAGAACCATTTTGGCTGTTGGTGTTTTATGTGGAAAATTAAAGGGGGAACAACAGTCATAGCTTCCTAATGACATCTTGGGGTTATTTTATATGCTAAGTCATTCATATCTTTTACAATTTAAAAGCATGCTGACATCATACACATAATAGTCATGCAGGACTGCCTGCATGTTTGCAAATAAATGTTAGAATTCATGGCCATCTTTTTTTCTCATGCCAAAGATGATTAAACAATTCAGGTTCATTTTCTTCAAGCATGTTCTCTGCAAATAGAAATGCCTCTGTCTATATCCGTTAATTGCTAATAGACAAGAGTCCACAGACAACTATATGTTGCAAGCTTTTATTTATTACTTATTTACAAATTACAATTGAAGAATCATAAAGATACTTATTATGGGAAATTATTTTTTATCAGCTCTACATACATTTGCAAATAAAAGTAACATTTTAACTCTGCCTAGGGCCCTCTTGTAAAGAACAGTATTGAACTATTACACCTTCAGGTCAATAACATAACTTTTCTTGGTGCCACTTACTGTGTAAGTATTGCCTAGTTATCTTTTTCTGTCATGATGCTATGGCTTTTTGGCTTGTTGATACTCTACAAAATATATATATTTCACACACTCCAGCAGCTATCGCTATAGCATACTTCGTTAGCTAATGAAGACTGAAGCCAGGCAATCTATTTTCATTATATATGCAGCTGATGTTCAGTAAACCTGGCAAGTGAATCAGAAATATGCTAAAACATGTTTGTATCATTTTACTACTTTGGTTATATCTCTGTGCATGACTGTATCCTTGTGTGACTCTGATACAGGGTGTATTTCTTCTTTCACTCATGTGGAAGACCTATTGGTTTGTGGGTTGGGGTTTTTTTTAACCTAACAAGAAATTATAACAATTTAAACCACTTTAAGGACTTCAGAAAAACCAATCCGTACCATGAAGTATCTTTATATACAATTTTGAAGCAGTTTTAGGGAAGGAAGTTGGTGCACCAATTAACTGCTGGATCTCATGAAATTGCATAACATGTAAGATCAGTCTACAATATATCTGAAATACCTGAAAGTCCAACAAGCTTTATATTTGAAATCAAGCCAGCGTCCTGACCTGTTACAGGCAGGGTGCTCAGCTCTGTTTCTGTAGTGCACAATGTCAGACACACCTGCTTGCACGAAGGTGACAAAACAAAATCCACCAGCCCCGGAGGCATTTGACTTTGGACAAAAATGTCAACCTGCATCTCTTGGAAGCAAGTCATCTCAGCAAAACAAAGCTAGCTCGTCACATTCTTAAGAGCCTAATTTAAAAATCACACTGAAACAGACATCCCAGTATTTACTTTTGTTAGGTCTACTTATGGTGTTTGATGAAACATTTATTCCCTGTCCATGACTGGTTGTGTCATGTCTTGCTGTATCAGATAACAGTGCTATTCACAGCAATGGGGGCTTCATGCTGTGTGCCTTTCCAAGTGTTTAGCAGTGGACACCCACGATGAAGCAGCAGTTTACTTCCCGGTTCATGTGCAATATTACACTAGCAGAGTAGGTGTTCTCGGTAATGATTTCGGCAAGTGTAAGGCGCGGTCAGAGTTGGCTTTGCAGAAGAATGGGGAATGCAATCCTCAGTTGCTAGTAGGTGAAATATGGCTCTCTTCATCAAAGTGATCCAATGCACATCTATTTCAAATCTGACATATAATTTAAACCCGTGTGTCTGCTGTTTCTGATTACAGTGCCATTCAGAGTGGCTGGGTTTCAACACAGTAAGATGGCTGCAGTTGAAAGGGAAGTATTTCTTTTCCACTTTCCATGAAGCAGTGGTCCCATGGATGTACTTCAGCCTACTAGAAAACAGGCCCTATTTATCTGAAACGACTCAAGATAAAATACAGCCAGTTGGCATCACATGTCACATCTTTTCAAGCACAATATGTTTTAAAGAGAAAAGGCCAAATTCCTTCCCAGCGTAGCTCCGTAGAAACCCATTGGTTTGATTCGGCAGGTAGCCAAATATAAACACTGTTATAAAAAAGATTCATTTGGAATCAAACATGGAAAACTTTTGAGTTAGGATGATATCTGAAAATATTTGCTCAGTGGAATTAAGACATTTGAAATACTTGGCTAGATTCACCTTAGGGTTTATACTAGTCCTAGTGTAAACTTCATGGTGGATCAGAGCCACGGATACCCACAGGACCATGCAAGCAATGCAGGGGAAAAGTGACGAAAGTCCACTTTGCTTCAGGGAGTTGTCTGCAGCTGGCCCCCGAAGTGGGACATGCTCACTGGGAAGCTGAAGTGACTAAGGTGAGCAGTGACCTCACATATACTGCCTTTCCTTCAGGACATGCCACCTTTTTGAACACACATGGAACTCAAGTGGGAATTAAAACTGCAGAAATCAAAGTCCTTTCTCCACCAGCTTCCATCTACTAATAATTCCTCACTGAAAATAGGTTTCTTTAAAGGTCTGGGGTTTCTTTTTTTCCAGTTCATATTGAAATGATGCAATGGCGGGAGACACCCTAGGGTGTTACCACGCTTCAGGAGGTGACTTCAAGGCCAGCAACACTCCTTGCATGCAACACTGTCTTGCAGTATTGTCTCATACCATTGTTCTCTGTTGCTTAAATATTTAGAGAGGTCCATCATCCTTTGTCATTGCAGTTCAGCCTTTTGGAGAGTATGGAAAACAGATCTCGAGTTCAGCACTTGACAGTGACTTGAAAATTCTTCACCCGTGACTTGTCCAGACCAAGGCATTTAGCAGGACATACCAAATGCCTCTCACATTTAGTAAATTATTCAGTGGTACCCCCCATAACGTATGATTTATTTGGATTCATTGCTGCTTCAAACTGTATTTTAGGAAGAATGACAAAACTGAACTCATGGAAACAGATCCTAATTTTTAGACCAATATAAACCACTAGGAGCTCCGTTAAAGGCAGAACTGCCAAAAATCAAGATCAGGTCTCGATGGTTCTTGGCATAGGGGAAGCCGCTCGAGTTTGGTTCTCGTTAGTTATTTAGCACTTTTAGTATTTTTGTTGCTTCTGTTGCTTCATTCAACTAATTGCCAGGATCTTGAAGAATTTTATTCCGTGGAGACAAATGCTATACTACTTTTTCCAAGAACTGTTAAATCAGCAGGAGTTACTTGTATGCAATGTTATAATAGCAGTTAAAGTAATATGATATTATGTGTTTACGCCTTAGTTAAAAATGTGTCAGTGGCCAAGCTATGTCAAAAGGATACTGTGATTCTTCAGTTGCCAATGAAAAAGTAATCATATGCTCCAATTTGTTTAAGCATTGTTCCCCCCACACACACTCACCCACTCACAGGTCCTACTTATTAACTGCTGCCTTCTTTTTTGGCTGCCAGCAAATGAAAAGTAGAAATGCCTCCTCACGTTAGTGCCTATTTTAAACACTTACTTGGCATAAGTATTTCTCATCTCTGTTTGCAGGCATTTGCACATCATAATGCACAAGGATAGCAAAAATCTCTGTGATAGCCAAAGCATGCTTTCAGGTCCAGGCCTTAACAAAAGTGTAGTAAGTTGTAAAAATGTGGACTGACCTTTAGCATTATGAATAAGAGCAAGCGATGTATGAGGCAGAGAGTAGCAGCCACATGTTCATTAGCTTTGACTTTAGGCTACTTGGCAGAGATGTGTCAAGTGTCTCATTCAGCTCTTTGCTGTTGTGCAAACAGCTGTGCTAAAATTTAAACTTCCATTATATAAAATTTTAACAGAAAACAGCATTCTCTTAAAGCAGGGCTGAAATCTTTGAGATCTGGCATAGGAATGGACTTTTCTCTATGGTTCAGAGGAACCCCTGAGTCACACGGCAGATGGATCCAGTTAGCCTCAATTAAAATTTGAGGAGAACATTGGGCTGGTTTGGCAGAGAGATATTGCTGCAGGGGTGGGAAGAGGGCCTTTAAGGAGAAAGCATAGTAGTAAACCCTAGTGCAGAATCTCACAATACTGAAATGTATGTCTTGTTAATGAAATTAACGATCAAGAAAGAGAGCTTCTGAATGTTGCACTAAGAGAAAGGTGCAGGCCCCTCCCCAGCTGCAAGCAGCATCAGGTAATATCCTGATTTTAAAAAAGATAGAAATTTCTTTCTATTTGCTTGGGGTTCATCAGAGAGTATCCAAACTTTCGTCGGATGAGCAATTAAAGACATAAGCAGATAAACGGAGGCTAGCTCCTTGGAAGCATTGTAGAACAACCATCAAATCCCAGTTTGATTCTCTGGCAAAAGGCATTTCTGCTTATAAAACACAGGAGCTTCTGTCTTCCTTGCTTACCTTCTGTGGATACAGGTAAGGCATTTATTGCTTTGTTTAAACTCCCAGTTTCTAGTTACACCCCTTTGTTTAAATACAGTAACTTTAATCAGAAAAGGGGGAAGGAAGATTTATTGCTTGCTGTCTCTTTTCCATTCTGCAATTGAGGCCCTACTTCATCCCGCCCCCCCCA
>NW_010972809.1:9138149-9159513 GCF_000737465.1 Haliaeetus leucocephalus | reverse complement strand
CTCTCTTCCAAATTGGGCCCCCTCTTCCCCCCCCCCCCCCCCCCCCCACCAGTGCATTTGTTTCCATCTGATAAGTACTTTATTACATGTAGCATGACCTAGGTCTTGATGGGGCATTGTTTGCACACAACCAGGCAGGTGTTAAAGCTCCTTTCATCATCTTAATGACACATAAGCATCTATAGGACCTTCAGTGAGAACACCTACCTTGCAACAGAGAGACATCCCATTTATTTGGTAAGTGCAGTCCCTATTCCTGCCCATTTTTTCCTTGTGGATCCAGAGCACAGCACTTTTCTCCATCATTTAGTCTTTGTTTCTCTTCCTCCATGCAGTTCTCCCGTACCTGTAGGGTAAGATTTCAAGGAAAAAGATGGGCTCAGTCCCTTCATTTCTGTTTCTAGCTACTCAACGCAAGTAGCTCAGTGATTTAGCAGACACAAAGGCACAGTTGGCTTTGGGGACAGATATCTGCCACTTAGAGTCCCCTTAGGAGCTGGCTGTGTCTCTACTGGAACTATTGCAAAAGAAAAATGCATTTGTGTAACTGAGCAAAACACCGTGGGAGTTTGGTGCTCAGTCCAGGGTGTATGAGTTCACTAGCCTCATGGAGGAACAGCCTGGATTCCCCATCAATTGGGGCAGAAATAAGATTACAGATGCAGGTTAAGCTCTCTGCTGCTGCTTGGAGGAAGGGTGAGATTCAAGGTGAAGGGCTGATCAGACCACCATAGGTCCAGGGGAGGAGGCCTGGACTGTAAATAAGAGACTTTAAGGGTCTGTATTCATGGTGCATTAAGAAGGTGGGAGCTTGATAAGGTCTGTTGAATTTGAGCTGGCAAAATATGTTCCTTTATAACTCCCCTACCCCAGGCTGGTGCACTCATAATTTTCTGAAACAATTGTTGTTTACAGTAAAGTTTTCCATGCTTGGTCTTTCTCCAAAGGCAAATTTCATTGTCAGGTTTTAGCAGAAACCCTGCTGCTGCTGCTTGGGTGGGCACATGTAGGGAAGAAGGATCTTTTTAAAACATCTGAATTTTATCATGCAGTCAGAAAAAAAATGGCTGAAGTCTGGTACTTGGAATGAATGAAAGTCTTTGCTAATACCAAGCACAGCTGAGCTCTTGCAGGGCAATATGAAGTATATATTGCTTTAACCATTTGGTTAAGGTCAAGAATGAAGTGACTCAATGTCCTGGCTGGTTACAAAAACGCTGTTCCTCCATGCAGAACTGATTTGAATATTGAGCTATGGTTCAGTGTTGTTGATTTCAACATGTGATGAATCAACCCCACAATTTAAGAGCAACCTCAATTGTCCAGAGAACTTGCAAGCCCTCCTGGCAGAGTTGTGCAAGACCAGAGGGTTAGTTTGGTTTGTTTTGTTTAATGGGGTTGTAACCTTGCCAAGCAAAGAGGCAGACTGCACATCAGTAAGGACAACTTTTTTCCAATTTTAGTGCTCTGCTGAGATCACAACAATCTTCAAGAGCAGATCTTTAAGTCTTTTTAAAAATTGCTTTTGGTAACGTGTCTCTTTGGGGTGTTGAATTACAGCAAAGCTTGCATTTACAATACATAGAGGCTTGCTCTGCAACCTTGGAAAAGTAGTTTCACCTTTTTGTCCACCTCTGAGAGGACAAGAATTAGAAATGACCTGACAACAAATACTATGTAAAGATAAGAAATTACTGTTGTTGTTATAGAAATATGGAACTGCGTGTGTTACTACAAATACCTGTTTTATTACTATCATTACTATTATTGAATTCGTAGTTGTGGAAAAGTCTGTAACGTAAGAGGAAATAGAGGACTGAAAGGAACAGTTTGTTTGACTGAAAGGGAAGAGAAATGTGTTAGACAATTAAGAATCCTCTTTATGGTCCCATCCAAGAAAAATATTCAATAAAGTTATATTGGTGGTAATATAGTGATCTTCCCGGTAGCAAAATTGGACGTAATTCTGCTATCATTTCTCATTATTCTTGTTATCTACTACCGCATAAGTAGCAATCCAGAAGTGCCCTGAGTCAGTTTGTACCCAAAGTGAACATCAGCATCCTTCTTGAAAGCATTCCAGCTGTAACCAGGGTCGTAAAACAAAACAGAAAGTTGACGGGTTTATTGTGGTGCACATTGCAATCAAGTAGTTATCTGTTGGATCATCTGCTTTTTATGATCCATGATGAGAAATATAGCTGTCATATGAGGAATAGATTTCTCATCATAAAACTTACCTCTGTAATTTCAGCACCTGAATAAGTGCTGCCTCAGGTGCTGATTGTGCTAGTAAGCACTGTCTGAAGAGTGATTTCCCCATCTGTTTCTCCTCCTTCCATTTAAATGCACAGTTTGGCAACAAGTGTGTTTCTGCAGTTCCCTTTCCTTCAGCAGCTGCTGCTATTAAAGATCTCGTATGAGGAGGTTCTTGTTGGATAGCTGGTGAAGCAGGAGTTCACCTGGGGAAAGAAAAGCCTTTGCAAGGTATGTGGGTCAGTGTTTCTGGAGATAGCTAGTGAAGCAATCCCTCATGGGGAAGTTAAGTCTCTGGTGGAGCAAATCGCTTCAAGTCACTGCTGCCATTGGAAGGGGCTGAATTCATGTAAGTCATTTAACTCACGTTTCCAGTGTAATTAGTGAGAGAAAAGTTCCTAGTTTATGTAGATTTTATATCTCTGTGTTGGTTAAGCTCTTAACTTGGTATCTGGGTTAGATGTCTAAAATTACAGCTTTCAAACCTCTCCTGCCATATTTAGGTACAGCATTTTCTTGATGGGAGAAAACAAGATACACATTGAGGGCATAGATCAAAACATTAGGTCCCCAGAAAGCTGCAATGGTTTCAGCACTATCCGTAAGGCTTCTGGTATAAATTGCATGGATGTTAAAAGCAAGGAAACCTCTTCGTCTAACGTGATGATTGAACCACAGGAACAAATTTTCCTCTCGGATTTGTGTTGCTGACCCCCTGCATTAGGGAGAGGTTATACGTTTCAGCGTGCTGACAGACACTATTACATACTGTGCTTTATTCACCCCTGTTCCGCTGGCCTCCAATAGCCCTGTGTGCCTCTGAATCCCTCTGCCTTTGGCACTTCTGCTGGTGAGACTCCCAGCTGGGGGTGTGGTTTAGCTAAAATGGGTGCTTTTCACCAAAAGAATAAATTATTCCTATACTACTGTCTGAAAAGGGTGGATCTGGAGCCAATTTAGTGAGCATAAGTTACAATTGACTTTGGAAGTAATAACTTACGCTTTGAGCTTCCTTAGATGTATAGCCAAGGAGCTGTCTGACTGCATGTGTTTTTACACATCTTTCAGCTAAATTCGAAATCCAAGTGCAAAACTTAATGTGAGGAGATATCTTGGAGAATTGTGACCTTCCTGGAAAGACTTTGGGTCCATAAACCAGCCACAGGGTCTCCTGGTTTCATACACACACACCCCCACCCCCCCCACATATGGCACATTGGTAAATAGTAAGTGGAGTTTATTATATCTTAATTAATGAATCTTAGTATAATTTGCCCCAGTCTTGGCAAGCAAACTCTGCTGGAAAGCTGATTAGTGGAGGGAGCCAGCTTAACTGAACACCCTCTCCAGAGATGTGACCAAAAATTGAAGTGTATATATTCATACATGTGAAAGGTAGAAAAGCCTTCGGAAAGCAGAAGATGGGGATTGCACTCAGCTGGGGAATAGGAAGGCAAGGGGGGGAGCCTTTAAGGAGGTGGGGAGGAAGGTAATGGTGAAAAAGGAAAAAAAGTGTAGTAGAAAAACATCAAAGGGAAGAGCAAAAGAATCATGAATTGGAGATACCGAGAATGTCCAAGGACACTCGGTCCAAGGACAAACCAAGCTGGATACGCATCCTATGTTATCTGTTGATGCCAAGAAAAAAGATCTTAAAGCAAACCCTGAAGTTAAGGAGATAATCTGCTGCTGAGTTTAGTGGCCTCTACGTCAAGCTAGTGGAAAGGACTAAATCAAGGAGATATATAAAGAGCAGGAATAATGGCAGATGCAGACAGTTCATTTCTTCCTACTGTTAAATTTGTGAGTTTCGCCTGGTGGGATGCTACCAGCAGTGATGATGAACATTACAAAGCTTGGCTGTATTTAGCCCACTCAGTCACTGCTTGGCCAGGCTCCTGTTGATTTCAGTGGGAGTTTGCATGACAACATGCAAGTCCCTTCCCCCCAGAAATGGGAATTCCCCGCCAAAGCATTCTGTTAGATAGCTTAAGCAGGTGTATTGAATTGCTGACGTACTTTTAGTACGCTAGTTAGCACCTCCGATGCGGTTAACTGAACAATTTCGATCTTGAATATAGAAAGCGAAGCACTTAGATTTGTGGGAAGAAGAGCTTTATTTCAGAGAGGTGCTGAAGTTTGTATGAAAATACATAACTTAAGGCACACACCTGAGCAAAAATTACCCAGTGAGAACAAGAACCCTCTCTAAATGTGCTTTTAATGCACTCATTTGAATGTGTTAAATATTATGTATGTTGCTGCACTTACTTTTCTTCTTACACAGACAGGCACGAGTCTTCCCTACATTGTACTTTGTCTAATTCATACCCATGCAAAACACAGACCAAGTAGGAGTAAATCGAGTTGGTTGCACCTTTTGGTTAGATACGTGAATAACTACTCTGGATGTAAAGCAGCTGAAAACTATCTTTTTACCTAATATTTGCATGTCCGCTAACACAAAGGATCACACATTTCACACAGGTCCTACACAATAATAATTGCAGATGGAAAATGTCCCGTTACTCATGTAGCTGGTCATTTTTGTATGCAATTACCAGAATTGCATGCTCAGTTCCAGTAACCATGTGCACAAAAATAGACTGCGAGAACCTGCTTAGGATTGTTAATAACATGGTCCAAAGTCTCAGTCTTTATTCCTGTGTTGGTTTATGCTGTTTTTGTAAGAGAAATGAGCTAGGAATGAGTTTGGTTGTTGACTATTTGAGCAAAAAGAGGCATACACCTACATGTACTGCTGGGGCTGCAGGACTGAAGAATTTCTGCATTGACCTGCATATGGTTTAAATACTGAACTTGGTATAATGAGCTCATGGGCCAGAAGAGAGATACTGCATCCAGTGACCAGCTGTAGTGCATGGTTCAAATAAGCAGCAAGCTGCTTCTGAAATTTTGCATTTAAAATGCAGGCATCTTGAACTAGCAGTGTCATAGTGAGGCGTAAGTCTTTGCTATAAGCAATTCAAAATCAGCCTGCAGTAGTTCAGAGAACATTTAATTGGCATTTCTCTTTTTTGCATATCACTGTTCTCATCAGTTCTAATACATGGGTTTTTTGGGCCTCTACAAACTTCTTTGCCTTAAAGGAGTCATGAAGGAAATAATTAAAAAGTACACAGAGGAAAACTGTCTGAGCAGAAGGGGCAGAAATCCAAGGTGGTTTAGGGAGGTGCCCCAAACACTCTTTTGGATGATTATTAATTTTTTTCTTACTATTATTTTATGACGCTGTTTATGTTTAATTACTCATGTTTTCCTAACCTGTGTGACAGGCATAATTTGAAGAGCAATAGTAATGATCAAGCCATGGAAGTGCCAGCTGCTGCCTACGTGCTCAAGCAAGCATAGAGCAGGCAGTGTCAGGAGACAGTGCTGTCTCTTGATTAGATCTGAACTTCTTTTTCATGTTGATGAAAATGATTCTGACTGTTATTATTTAAATATAAATTATGCCAAAAGATGCTATGAAAACTCAGAGCTCTCTCAGTTCACTGCCTGTATGGAACAGTAAGCTCATGGGACTTTGCTGCACTATATGCTGTTAAAATATATACTGTTTTAGTTTAAAAAGATACAATTGGTTTATTTGGGTCTTCTTAGTGTAAACTGACAGACAGCCCATCTAGATTAACATGGGTTGGTTTTTTTTTTATATCAGTGAACAATTTCAGTCTTTATATTTTCAAATCAAACGTCAGTACCACAGAAATAGCAGTTCTGCCATATACTGTGTGCTAGTGTATTGTGAAGCTCATTTAGAAGCTGTAGTATCATTTTGCTTTGGGTTTTTCTGGTTACTAAAGCTTTTGGTTGTTTCATGCTTCAGCTGTGCTACTACAGTGAGACGTTGTGGGTAGCACTGTTGAACAGGTAGTAGTACATCATCAGAACGTGAAGTCTTTTCTGATACTTTTCTACTAGTAAGTGGAGGTTTAATTATTAATTTCTGGATACCTTGGCAAAAGTTTATAAAGTGTTGAGCAGCTTTTGTGATAAGTTTGAATGCTTTTACATTTCCTTTTTAAAAAAAAAAAAATGCATGGGATGACGCCCTTCTAAAAAGTTTTGATGAAGTCTGATGTCTTTTGGAGTGAAAATTAAATCGGGGGAAAAGGAAATCATTCTACTGTAGGCTGCAGCATCAGTGCACTGCAGGTTCCTTCCTTGCAAATGACAGAGTGAATCCCTGCCTGAACAACAGTGAAGTGAAATACATTTTTGTTTGTTCTGTATTGCCAACCTTTGCAGTCCTGTAATTAATATCATATTATCCTTTTGTTTTGTTTTCATAAAGCAGAAAGTTCTGGGATCCTGTGATTATACAAATCTCAACTCTTTTACATGTTAAGTTTTTGCTCTGATCTTTTATATGTAGAGAAAATCTTTGAACAGATTAAAATTAAGTCTTTAGTGCACAGAATACAAACCAATAAACTCATGAGTTCTGTTACTCCCAAGTCAATAACAGGGGCCTGGAGGGGAAAAGTTGAGCAAGCGATGATAACTTTTTAATAATACTAGGGTGAGAACTTGATTTTTGTGTCAAAGAAGCAATAAAAGAAAATCCAGGGGCAGAAATAGAAGTGAAACTTTAGACAAAAAAGAAATATGTGGTTAAATAAGTCACCTGCTGCATCAAGGTGCTGTATGTCCACTCATCCTTGAAGCAGTTTTCTACTGAGGGGCTGCTCACTACACATCAATGGCAAGGACTTATTCAGGGCAAATGATGCCAGATGCACTGTGATGTGAATGCTTCGGCTGTTTTATCTGCAGTGAGCTATATATCAGAGGGAAGTGGTGGGATACAGCCTGGGTTCTCTCCTTGCTCCTCCCTCGCATTCCAAGGTGTTGGTCAAGTCCCTAAATCGTGCCACCTCCCAGCTTTGTAAAATGGCAAAGAGAGTGCTTTCTTGCCATCGTAATGTCATTACTATTGCTTAATTATATAAAATCTGTATCTTTCTTCTCTGGTGGTCCTTCATAGTCATTGTAGCGCTGCTGTGAAGCAGTTCTATTTTGCCTAAATGGTATTAAATCTAGTTGAAGTCTTGCTCAGGCTACAAGTGGAATGAAGCTGCCAAGATGTTTATCTAGCTTTCTTCAGCTGCTTTTTAGACTCTCGGTAGATACATGACAGTTCTGTCATTCATGGCTTTATGTGTTCATACATATTGCCCATTGCATTGGAATACATCAAACAAAGTAAACCAAGCCATAAGGTTTATTGGTGACCTGCACTGGAAAAGAGATGCAAGTTGTAGATGAATTCTAACGGAATATTCCAGGAGGTGATATTTGACTTTGATGGATATTCAGAGAAAGGGCTGCCATTCCTGTGTTCGTGCAACATATGATGAGACCCTTCCTTACCTGCCATCTCTGCCTTGCCAAAACGTGAATGAAAAATAGGATTGCTTGTCTGAGGAACAGCTCTGTCTTTCATATCGAAACTTGGCAATAGATGATTCCTGTGTGAATGGTCTCAAGAGACGCTTTCCTTGTAAAGGAATCAAGTGATGGATGAGGCATCTTGCATTTTAAACATTATGCAGGTGAAAGCATTGGAGTATTCTGAGCCCACGCCTACTGCTGTGTATATGTCTGAGTAGTTTGCTTGCTTTTTAATTCTGGAACTAAAGGAGGTTTGGTAAGTAGGGCAGGACCATTAGAAAATGCTAGCTGTTTTCCTTCTGTAATGCTCTTTCATATTTGACTGCTGGAGGGTGAAATAATGAAGAATTTTTGGTAACAGATCAAAAATTCCTTTCTTGTTTAATTGAAAGTGTTTAAGAGAAGAAGGTCATTGAGAGGACAGATTTCAAGAGGTGGTATTTGCATTTGGTGATGCTTTGGAAAGAAACAGAGCATATTATGCACGCTTTTAAAGTATATATGGTGAACGCACTGCCAAATCTGTGGAATTTTATAGGCAGCTACTGTGAACAGTAGTAGCAGTAAATGAATCTGCTTTTTACCTCTACTGAAACTGGCACTGTAAGCTTTAGAAGACCTTTTTGCTTTTTTAAAACTTATTTCGACATAGTTTCAGCCCTGTCAGCAAACCTCTGCTGTGTTAGTGGTAATATAAATTGTCTCCCAAGCCCTGCAATATTCTACACAAAATTCAGAACCAGAGTGAAAAGAAAGCTGGCACTTCTGTGATGTGATGGAGTACCACTGGAAAAGAAAAAGGACCAAATCTGTGAGATACATAGAGAATACCTGGGAAAAAAATGGAAAAATATTCAAGTGAGAGGATCGCTAGAGCAGAAATGAGGAGAACAAAATTTCAGTGTGAGGTGATGTATTTTGAGGGTGAAGGATAGATGGGGAAGTAAGGCCAGGTTTAAGATTATGTTTGTTAGGAACAGAATGATGCTCAAAAGATAAACGGGAGGAGCTTGAGTGAAAAAGATTGGGAGAGACATTAAATTAGGAAAGAAAAATGTCTTGCAATAAAAAGAGATAAATGGGATTTTACAGGAAAATAAATTAGCCAAAACATGGGAAAGATTTAAACAACAAGGAAAGTGAGAGAAATTAAATACCAAGGAAGGGGAAGGATGGAAGAGAACAAAATACTGATCTTTAAAAGAAAATAAAATAGTTGTATTAATTTTATTGATTTCTTGGAAGATTTTGTGGTGGGTTGGATGTCTGCTCTGAGAGAAAGTGAAAGATAGAATAGGAAAAACTATGGTGGGGTTTTTTTTCCGGGCTTTCGTGTGCAGGAAATGTAATAGGAAGTTATTTTAATTAACCAAGATCAGAGAACATGCAACAACAAACTACCAAGAATGGTGTGGAAAATCCGGTTATTTTTCCAGTCAGACCAGAAGAACCTGTGGCCATTGACCAGCAGGAGCCTAAGGGTCAGATTATTAAGCAGCAGGATCGGTGAACTGAATGGCTATTGGAATCTGTGCATCTTTAAATACACACCAACCAATTTACATTACAAAAAAAATCTTGAATGCCATGTAGCTGATATTTGTAGCCATTCATTAATTGCTTTGCAATCTGTTTTGTCTACCTAATCAACACAAAAAGTGGACTTGTTTGATTTCATTTGCAAACGTGAAACCAATCGGTTTTACGGAGATATGCTGCTTGCTGAGCAGTATTTTTCCATCAAGACAGTCAGGTTACACTGGCCAGCAAAAAATGATGATGCAAAAGAGCCAGAACAGTGAGAGCCTTGGACAGACAGAGGGGAGTGTCTTTTGCAGTGTTTTGGAGGTTATCAGGTGGAATGCACCCCTTGGTTTGGTGTAGCCATGATGCTGAGTGTGCTGGGAGGGCTTCATCCTTTCAAGAGCTGTGAGATGCTGTGGCAATACTCAGTCCACATCCTTAACACATTTGCAAGGGATGGTGAGACAAGAGAGCCGGGAGCACAGTGCCCTTATTTGAAGCAATAGCATGCTTTTCATCTAGAAAGGAAATATTCAGCTGGCTACCTTGCCTGGACTTACCAGTGACCAGTGTTTTATCTTAGCAGTCTTGGTTGAACACACATGCAGAATAGAAGTAAGTTTGTTTATGGGCAGGAAATGCATAAGCCTTTTAATGGATAAAGCGTGAGTTTGAAACATTAAATGTGACCTGCTTTGTTGTATGCCAGTACCTGCAAAGGGTTATTCTTTGTAGTGTCCTACTTGGACTCAAGCACTAAAGCTTTCATCAAAGTAGATCTGATTATTTTGCACATGGTTTTCCTGAAAGGATGTTATGATTTTCTAGATGTTTGGTGGCTGGTGATAAATTAGGCTTTTATGATGTCATGTGAAAGGCCACTGCTTGGACTTCCTTCTCTATCAGGCACGCTGGAGAATACATTTGGGACGTACTCAGAATCAGAAATTATCCTACCTTGTTTTATTTTAACCCTTTTGTGGACCATTGCTTGCTTTGTAATTAGAGGTGTTCAGGCAAGGATAGCTTCATTTTTGCAGACAGGAGCCCCATGGTATCCCATCCTGAGTCCCCTCCATATACTGTGTTTGAAATGTTTGGTTTTTTTCCTTGGGTAACAAAGCCTCAGCTCATGAGCTCCCTTTAAGCCTTTCACAGCTTAAATTCTTTCTGTATATTGTGTCTTGAAAAGGGTTTTCAAATCAGATGGGGGCTTTAGTGAGAAATTGGAATGCGGGGGTGGGGGAGAGGTGATGCGTCCCATAAATTAGGTCAGGTTTATGACCGTGTAGAGGGTGGCTGCTTCTAAAAAAACAGCCAGCAGTAAAAGGCAGTACGTAACTGCTTTGTCCAGAGAAGTGGCAGCTCCCTTCTTCATCCCCCTTACTGCAGGGAGGGAGTATTTTACAACTGTTTTTCAAGCCATGAGAAATGACTAGCCATCCTCCATGATAACTCTGTTGTACTAGTTAATCCATAGCAGGGAGGAAGACAGGAAGAGAGAAGTATCCATCCCCTCTCTGTCCTTTCCCCCCCCAGTCTTACCACAAGCTTCAGAGAGACAGAGGTTCATGTATCAATATAACAAGTAAGGAAGGGAGCGTCATCTCTCCTGCCCAGCCTGAGTCACAGCCAAGCCTTCAGAGTAGTGAGATGTGCACTGAACACAGAGCAAAGACAGCTATTTCTGTCACAGGTGGTTAGAATTTTCCGATGACATGCTCTTTAGATGAAAAATGACATTTTGAGTAAATTAATATTTTTATTAGGGCAAATATAACAGCACACCCTTCCAAAAAAAAATTTAGTATCATTCTGATGTTAACATAACAAATGCCTTCATTTTTTCAGAGATGTGAATATCCATAGAGGTAGTAAAATCACCAGAAGCAATGCATCCGGTACAAAATAAAGAATTCATCCTATGGAGTAGTAATATCCCACTAATCATAGACCTGCATTCATCACATTGCTGCTTCATGCTCTGAAGGTAGATAGATAAATATCTATAGGTAGAATACAAGATCACTGCCGTAATGTTTATTGTTTTGTTGCTTATCATGTGGTATTTGACTATATTAACATTTCCAATATAAGTTGTTATAAATGAAGTATTTTTTAGTGGAAGAAGAGAAGAAACTAAATAGCCTTGCAGCATGGATTTCTGGGGTTATCAATTTTCCTATTCATCTTGACATGTCAGTCGGTGAAGACAGCTAATCCTAGGGGCCATATTCCGTTTCCAGTAAGAAATGCAGCCATTACTGCACAATAAACCCCACTGAAATCAAACAGCTTCACAGAGTGATTTCCTGATGTTTGTAGAAAATGTGAAGAGTAGGGAGCAATGAGAAAAATAATGAGTGGTTTAAAAAAATCGTGAGAATTGCATTTAATAATTTTTAAAAGTACCATGCCCTTGCCTAAATAATACATACTGTGTGGCAATAAACCTATGTACGATGAAAACATGATTATCTTACTCTTCCCCTCCCCAAAATTGTTGTCGGAGTAGAGAACAGGCCGTGGTGAAGCAAGAAGCAAGCACATTTATGAGTGAACAAAAGCAGGACTTGGCGGTACCAGTGAAAAGAGAAGGAACCTGTTGTTTTCCTATACTGCAGCTGATCTCCACCTGTATGAAAGAGGTTCATCCCTCCCAGGATCTTGGGTTTTAGTGATGTGAAGGTGACACACAGGCATCCTCTCTACCATCTGGCCAGGGAGCCTGAAGAAACGTGCTTGCATACAACCTCCACAAAACCTCTGCTGCAAAGAGAAAATGCACAAATGTTTCCAACCCATGTGGTGCAAAATCCAGGTTATTCAGACACCTCTTTATGCACAGGTTAGCTTGAAGCATGCAAGGGTCGGCTCACACATCATTTCCTATCAGCAGGCAGGCTACGGGGCAGTGACAGCCAATGGGAGCGGTACCACCTTCAACCGGCATTGGCGAAGAGCAGTTCTGTTTTGTTAGAAGAGTTGGAAAAGCTTAGTCCGGTTCATAATAACATATAGCATTTAAGTATAAGTTTGCATTTTAGCAAACGTGCTAAAGATTTTTAGCCGTAATGGGTGTGGTTGGATGACTAGGTATGCCATATCAGAAAGCAAGCGGTTATGTGTCCAGCGCTAACACCTGAACTATCATAATTATGGTCTGTACATGGCAAATGGAGTGGGTTTGATCTTTTTCCTCTCCTCCAGAAGTTCCTTGCTTTTTCAGCAGAGGCACTCCTGTAAACTAGAAACGATCTCGCCATTCGGAAGCCTCTTTGGCGTTTTGCAGAGCCGTGAGCTGAGGTTACAATTACACTTGCATCCAAGCTGGGGAACGCCTTCCAGGTCTTCCCAGGAGCACAGAATTGGGCCTCGGGGCAAACTGAGAGGGAGGGAAGCACCCGCCTCACCGCAGCCAGCTGCAGGAATTTTGCTGTTTGCAGCAGCGGGGCTTTCCCTGCTGCGGGGGGAACACCCTTCAGCCTGCCTCATGCGTGGGATCCTGAAAAGCACCCGTGGCCCAACTTGCTGCGGGATGCCCTGGCGCGGCGCTACGCCAATTCCTCTGCGGGACGGCTCCCGATGAGCGAGCTCAGCTCCGGATCCAAAGCGAGTGGAATTCAGCACTGGCTTCAGGGATATCGGGCTGTAATTCGGGAGGAATTTTATCTGGCTCGAGGGACGGCACTGGCCAAGACGTTTTCTCAGGCTTCACTTGGCAAATGGACAGATCTGAGTAATGCTCAGCCCCGCGAGGGGCTCTTGTGCCTGCAGCTCCGCTGGCGCTTGCACTGTGGCTGAGGTCTGCACGCGTTCTCCTCCCAGCGTCAATTAACCGGGGTACCACCTTCGTCAAAGCGATTAGGGTCTGGCAACGAGGGTCCCGAGGTACCCTGGGCCGGCTCTCCCTGCTTCGCCGTTTTTATCTGCGGTGTCGGTGGGGCTGCCAGGGCCGGCGCTGAGTGAACCCATTTCCCCGGAGCGGAGCATTGTTCCCGGCCTCCGGCCGCCGCGTGGCCCCGCTGATGGACAATACCGCCCGTCCCCGACTTCCTGAGCAGACCAGACAGCTCGCTGTTTTCTTCGCGTCTCTTATCACCCCCTGATACTGAAAGAGAGGTCTGGCTTCAGCTTCGGCTCGGGCTGATAGGCAGCAGCGAAGTGGAAAAGGCACAGGAGAGGGAGGGGAAGAGGAGGAGGAGGGAGAGAAGCTCCATTACTGTTATTATCGCCCTAATGTTTATTGCTGCTCCGAGTTCATTTGCCTTAACCCTTTGGAAGCTGGTCAAATTAAAGATTATCAAACCGATAAGATAAAGCCGCTGTTCTAACGCCCCTGGTTCCTGGCGGAAAAGCGAAGGCTGTGCTCAGGTTTTATTGATGGTGCAGCCTGCATTGACGCCTGGAGTACAGTGGAATCCCAAGATAAGACCTTACCCTAAGGATGCCCGGCACTCACAGCCTGCCGAGGTCCATCAGATGTGCAGGGACTCAGTGCCGCGCAGAATCTGCCCTTTCCTCAAGTCGTTCTTCTCCCTCCCCTTCCCCCTCGACATGGTTTTAGTAAAATGGAGCTTTCTGAATAGGGAAGGGATTTGCATAGGAAAACATGCTAGGGGAAAAAAACATTATGCCTCTTATTTTAAATGGCATTTAGTTATACGTGTGTTTCAGCCTATTGGTTGCTTTTGCCTTTTCCTGTGGTTCTTTGCAAACAATACTGTCTTTTTGCAAAAGACTGCTGACCCAAGAGTGGAAAGCAGTCTGTTCATGCTGCATTAAAACAAATTTAGATCAGGAACCAAATTCACTGGCATTCTTCTATTCCCTTGGTACTCTAACTGCTCCACAACTTTGCTTTTCTAAGAACAGTGGAAAGAAAAAACGAAAACTGTGCGACGACACATTACGGCTCCTCTTAAATTCCTGAAGATGTTTACTGTGTTCCTTGTTAGGCTTGGGCTTTGCTCATTGATATGTTTTATCTTCAAACTCCTCACATTTACGTGGCGATAGGAGTCTCTTGCTTTATAATTACACTGGGGTTTTCCCTGTTACTATAGATATTATAACAAACAGTGCCCTTTGCAAAGAAATCAAGCCAGTGCTCTCTGCCTCATGGATTGCCAGAAGTACTTACAGAGCAGTGCGCAGCAGACGCAGGGCTTATTACGGTGACTCCTCCTGGGGTTTGTCCTGAGCTTAGCTGAACTGTGCATTGAATTTTGCACCAGCAAGGTGCACGTTTACAGGCTCTACAGCTCTGATTTAGTGAGATCTTACTACTTTTCTTAATGGTGTGCACCAGGAATAGCTTGGCTGAAGTCACAGGAACTGCTCTCCAGTGTCGCATCTGGGTTAAGACACAACGTCCCCAGGCCTGGTGGCAAATGCAGGAGAACACTAGGGAGTGGGGGATAAGGGTGGTGGTAGAAGAACTGCCTAGTGAGCGATGCATGCGGTCTCCTGCCTGTTTGCAACAAACACTCTAACGAGGCTGTCCTCCGAGCAATGAGCTGCAGCAGATACCCATACATGCTGTGGGGCTGACGTTACTACTGAGATGTGCTACATGAACCCTCATTAAAAATTGCTATGAAAAATGCTCCAAAAAGTGCACAAAAGGGGAGACTATTTCATAAGATAAACTTTGATGTATACATTACTGAGATATAACTTTTTAGCAGGGCCTGTTGTGATAGGACAAGGAATAATGGTTTTAAACTAAAAGAGGGTAGATTCAGACTAGATACAAGTACTTTTTTACGATGAGTGGTGAAACACTGGCACAGGTTGCCCAGAGAGGTGGTCGATGCCCCATCACTGGAAACATTCAAGGTCAGGTTGGACGGGGCTTTGAGCAATCTGGTCTAGTTGAAGATGTCCCTGCTCATTGCAGGGGGGGTTGGACTAGATGACCTTTAAGAGTCCCTTCCAACCCAAACTATTCTGTGATTCTATGATATTGGTGAAAACAGAAAACTTCAAGCTAACGTTGTCTAATTAAGTAGCTATGTTTATTAATTTTTCTTTTAATGGGATAAGTTAAAGCTGAAAGGCGATGGTTCTAACAAGGAAGTAAGGAAAATAAAACACAAGCAGGGTTTGCAGGAAACTTTGGCCCCTAGACTCTTGAAATCCTTCCTGACAAAACTTCTCGAGCAAAAGAGTACAAGACCAAACACGCAAGCCAGAGCCTCCACCGAGCTGGGTCTGCGCTCTTTGCTTATGGGAGCTCTGATGTAACAAATCATCTTCCAAGCAGTCGTGCTGATTGTGAACGTAACCCTGGCCGCTTTTCAGACACAGTAAAACTGTTGTGTGCTTAGATCAAGTCTGTTTATTTTTCGAGGTAAAGCCTTGTCTCTGCTGCAGCGAGCAGAGCTGGGCACAATTCCATCGCAGGTGTTTTACTGAGGACTTGATCTCAGTTTTATTCTGGTGTAAGAGAGAGCAAAAACTGGCGCTCGGCGCTGGCTTCAGTGAAGGCACATTTTTAAAGGGAATCAGCTGAGCTGTAGTAATAAAGGAAGCCTTGGCCTTCTTTCAGGCCATGCTATCTCCTTTTTCTCACATTGTCTTGAGGCTTTAAATTTTCAGTTGAAGTTAATTGAATGAGACAGTGATACATTGCACAGTGAAACCAGATCAATCACTGCGCGAGTCAAAATAGGAGTTGCGATGACACTCAGAACAAGAGCTTGGGAAATGTGATATTTACATTAAAATATTTTACATTTTTGTCTCATGGTTTTAAAACCAAATTTAAAAACGCCTTACTGCATTGCATAACGAATTTCTCTCTGCTTATCTGTATGTATTTTTTGTGTGTGTGCATTTGGACAATAAAGCTGAATAATCATAGAATCAGATTTAGTAATAAAGGGTTATTTTCTACAGTTACACAGCCTCATTTACAGAAAAGGTAAAACAGAAAAACTCTCATTGCATAAACTCATTCTTTTCTCCGAGAGGCAGTCATATGACAGTGAGGTGCATATAAAGCCATAGGAGAGTTTACTCTCATATTAAGTGGCAACAGGGAATTTGACTGCTGTCTTTTCCATCTTCCTTCCCTTTAAATATTTACTTGGATGTTGTTTCCAACTCTTAGCTTGCAGGTAAAACTTGTCATTACTATTCACTTATGTTAACTGTATTTGCATGGAAAGTAAGGGCTTGTTCCTCCCAAATTGGAAAACTAAGAGCAAAGACTTAATTTTATGTTCATGATCCGAGTACTGTAAAAACAGCAGAAAGCCTGTCAGTGTTTTCAGGTTTGCAGACTCTCAGCTCCGTATCTAAATCCTCAGGGTTTTCACGAAGTCAAAGGGCTTTGTTTTCCTGTCACTATGTAAAGCACAACGCCACAGAAAAAGTTATCCTGCAGGAATACAAAACATGAAGTGGTATCATTTCATCAGGTGCCTTTCCATCAGGAATAGGGATACTGAGCAGTTTAAATTCAGCAGCAGCAGCTGGTTTTCGAGAACACCCCGCAAAAAAAATCCGGCTTTTCTCCAGTGGAACCTCACCTCCTCTTTCTTTGCTTTCTGATCTGGTTGTACCTCCAGAAAGTGAAGCCCTGACACTGAAAAATCAATACACTTTAATGATCAGCATGCCAGAGGGTTTTTTGGGTTGTAGGGGGTTTTTTGTGTTGCGGGGTTTTTGTGGATTTTTTTCCTTTTGGAAGCCTGACAGATGGATCTCTGGTTTCACTGAAAGACTTAAATAATATAAACAAGCAGTCATTCTGTTCCAAGAGAAGCTTTTTTTAATATTCTTATTTTATTGTAATTACCTTATTGTTTTCATATTATGAGCTACTTGTAGAAAAATACAGGAAACATGACTGCAATACAATCCTTTAATCAGGAATAGCTTTGTTCCAGTCATCATTTCCATTCAGTGTTGAAACTTTGACTAATAAGAATACAATCAAACCTTGAATTTAGATGTAATATGGTGTTAACATTATGGTTTCATCTGATCTCTGTACCTAGTAACTTCTGTAGGAGAACATTTTAAAAAGTGCCTAGGAGACATTTTGTCCATAATGCTATTTCCAAATGAATCTATCTACAAAGTAGTGTTCCTCAAAAGTACACAAACTTCTTCAGGAGAGCCATTTAAAATCTTTTAACCTAAGTCAGCTGGGGAATTTGTATTATCATATATATTAAATCTTTTTTTTTTTTTTTGCTCACAGATTATGCCGTAATACCTTTACTGCATCATTGTTAAAGCATGTGAAGTTTTAAAGGAAAAATACGGGGTTTTTAATACTTAAATGGACACTAGTTGTTTGTGTTATCTCCATGTATAATCCAGCATTGCAAATAACTTTACTTCGACTGATTTGCAACCTCCCTCCAACCTTATTTTGGCCTATTCAGCAGCTGAGTGTTTATGTTTTTGAATGAAGGGCTGGAATTAGGTAAAGTATTTTTTTAGATAAACTGTTTTAACAAAAAGCATTTGTCCAAGAAAGTTAAAAGACTGCTCCCAAGCTGTTCAAAAGCAGAATGCAGCTACATACAGCAGGCGATGGCAATTCATTCTGCTCTTACCGGTCCATTTTTTTCAAATGAGAAGCCAGTATCCTAGATAAGGCTCAGTTTCAAAGGATGTTTTGGATATAAAGATTGTGGATGTAAGATTATTACTTACACAGCATTTATAAAAATGAAACTCTAAGTTTTATGATATGGCTTTTATGACTTAAAACTAGGTGGTATTAAAACACTTCCAGCTAATGGCTTGAATTAGGACTGAATAAAAGGTACCTGGTTTTATACTGAAATTATTATTTTAAGAAGGATTTCCTTGTTTCCAGGCACATATATACACATGTATATAATGTAAATTAAACCAAACTCCAGATAAAAGGTGTACCTCCATGAGCACATTAGGGTCTGATCCAAATTTTATCAAAGTTAGTGGGCGCCTTTCCCATTTGAAACCAGATTTTGCAAGATTTTTTCCATATTCACACGACCCTCCAGGGGATGCCTCAAGTTGATGCGGTTTTGCATGACTTGGCCTCAAATGTCTGCTGCAGTTTCTAAAAGCCCATTATAGGGCTGCAGTAGGAAATCATTTAGTCTAATTTAAGGAAATCACGGCATTTTTTATTTTCATATCATTTTGTTCTGATCCGTCTGTTTACTCTTTTCTGAAGGCAGGCTGAAATGTTTTTAGCCTAAAGACTGAACTAGTAAAAACGCTGCCTGGAATAGTCTCAGCAGACGTGTTTGTTCCACATCCCCTTCTTCGGTGCAGTATTTCCTTTGGTGGATTTCCTCTGCTCCTGGAAGCGAGCTGTCTAGCTTTCTGGAGCACAATTATGAAGAAGAATTTCCTACATTTTACTGCACAGGATGAGGTGATTTTGGAAGTTAACATGACCTGAACCACACATGCACAAAAGATAGCATCTGAAAAATGTAGTGTGCGGGCAGGAGTTAAAAAAACTACAGCCAGAAAATGCTCGTTAGCTCCACCGCTGGTCAGAGAGTGGAAGAGGGAGAAGAAAGGCAGTCCGCGCATTTTTCTGGACAGCCTGCTGTGTTACCACCATAAAGTCAAATGCAAGAGCAGAATTCAGCCTTAGCCTTGTTGTTCCTTAACAAAGTTGGGTTTGTTTGGTTTTCTTTAAGCCTAGACAGATATAATTTTAGTATTTACTGCTACAGAGAAACGAAGCTTGTGAGGAGAGATGAGATATTTTATTAAATCAACACACACAGTTGGAAAAAGCTAGCTATTTAAACACAGTATTTAAATTTTAAAGGAAGATGCAGTCATTTTTTTCATTCAGTTAGAAATGCAGTCAAAAGAGCTGTTTTCTTTGTTTAATTTCGTTACGCTATTTTTGATGACTGGTTCTGGGATTGTTTTGGTGTGGTAGCATTTTTAAGAATACTTGAACAGTGAGGTGAATATGACCAAAGTCTTGGTTTCTGTAATGGTTTCGAGAGAATTTCTTTTCTTTTATGAGATATTAAGACTTTTCTCTCCATGTGGATGCTCAAAAGACTATAGAAAAAAAGATGTAGGAGTTCAAAAGCTGGATGTTTACTACTGTTGCATGTGGTTACCCATATTCATAACAGTCTTTCAGCATCATCTGTCTGTGATCACGTTTTTATTTGAAAGACACTAGTTGTCATGTTTGCTCTGTGATTTACATTATTTAAACAAATGGGGAAAAAAAGAATTTGAAACAGCTCATTCAATAGCATGACTAAGACATATGACAACTTCTCATAAAACGTTCACCATTATACGGCCGTAAGGCTGGAGTTCAAACCCCGCGCGCACACAAAAACAAAGAATAACTCTTTCGGCCTGAAATAGCCTGGTGAAAGGATGCTGCCTCCTGGTGATTTATAGGCATACGAGCTTCCACTAAAAAATTACATCTTAAAGAGAAATATTTTGTCCTCAGAAGAGTCCGACGGTGGCCCCGGCCACGCTCGGCTCGCAGGGAAGCACGAGCAACGGGGAGGCCATCGAGGTGGGGACGGTGGACGCTTCTCACAGCACCTCTCTCTTCTTTTCCGCAGGATTTTCTGCAAGGGGACTGTACCAAAGCCAGACAAAAGCTGAACTGGAAGCCGAGAGTCACGTTTGATGTGAGTGGCCTTTCTGGCGTGCTTTGTACCCGACAGGGAGGGGAAGGGAGGGGGGAACCTCTGTGTGGGGTGACTCAGGCACATAGAGAAATCCCATTTTCGGTGACCCTGCCCGGGTTCTTGCTTTGAAGACAGCAGCCACCATGGCAGTGACAGGCACCCCCGGTGCACAGCACCGCACCGACACACGCACCGGGGCTGGGGCCAGGGCGGCAGCGGGAAGAGCCCAGCAAATCCCCGTCCCCTCCTTGTCCTGCTGCGGGGGGCCGGGGGGGCTCGTGCTCCAGGGCGCTCCCGACGTGCTGCCCGTTCGTCCCCTGCACTGGGGCCCTCATCTGCCTCTCTCCCTCCTTGCAGGAGCTGGTGAGGGAGATGGTGGATGCCGACGTGGAGCTCATGAAGAACAACCCCAACGCCTGAGCCCCGGCTGGGGCCGGCGGACGCCGCGGGACCCGTGCCAGGGGTGCACCCCATGGCCAGCACTGCCATGAGCTGCTGGGGCTGGGGTGGGCGGCCACCCCTCCCCGGGACGGTTTTATTGCTGGCCTGCCTGTGCGTTAAAGCCTGGGTTTATTCCCCCCTCCACCCTCCACACCCTCCCGGTGCCTCTCACCCCACACATCATCCCAGGGTCAGCCCTGCCTGGGCTAACTCTGGCTTCTGCCATTAACTGGAGCTGGGTCACCTCCCCCCCACCCCCCATACTGTACCTGAAGTACTGATTGGCCAGCAAGCCCACTGATTTTGGTTTTTTAATTAAAACTCATCTTTCTATTGCCTAGGACCTCCAGCGCGTTTTTAGTACTTTCTCCCATTTGAAAAACAAAAGCGTCCCCTGTCCCGCACCTCCCCTCTCCTCCAGCAAGAACAGCAGCAAACCTCTGGCACTAACGTGGGCTCGCCATCCCTCCGGCCCTTGCTCCACGGTTTCCCCTCTTCTGCCTTTCCTGAACACTCCTTGTTTTTCTTTCCTGCAGCCTTACCTCCACCCCAGCAGCCCGTTTCCACCACTTGAACTCTGTGAAAGTTTGGATAACTTGATATAACTTGCAGTGAAATCGCCTTTTGACCATGCCGAATTAATTCCTAATTGCTGGAATCGCTTTCAAACCGGTCAGAAGGGGCTTGTAAGCGTTTTTCAGATCTTCATTTCAGAGTGTGCGTGAGTCACAGCAAGCCTTTTCGTCCAGCACCTTCCCAATCTGGGGGTTTAGGGTGTTTTGGTTTTTGGTGTGCCCCCCAGAATCAACCCATTCCCCCTCCATCCTCTTCCTGCTTACTATAATTAGACCTCGGACGGGAGCTTGAACCATCTCAAAAGATGACTTAAGAAATAAAAACAAAATAAATAAAAAAAGCTTAAAAAAAAATAGAAACTTCAAGGTGAGTAAATATTTTTGCACTTTTCGTGCCAAGGTACCCGGGTTATCCAGAGGTCGTCGAGCCCATACATTTCCCGTTGGTTTAGGATCTTCCACCCACCAATTACTCCCATCGTTTTAGCTTTATGCCTCGAAATGAGC
>NW_010972809.1:9136358-9138139 GCF_000737465.1 Haliaeetus leucocephalus | reverse complement strand
GGGGAGGAGGGGGGAGACATGTCCCCGGTCCACTCGCTCCAGGCAGCGCCCCACGCGTGGGTGGGTGGGTGGGGGCTCTCCCAGCCCCCACGCACGGTCTCCGCGGCGCATCCGGCACATCGCAAGGATGTCCCGGTCCGTGAGGAGGCCCGCAGCTCCCCACTCACCCCCCGCGTGTCCGCCTCCCCGCGTGGGTATAGTTATACAAAGCCTGCCGGGTTGCTTTTGCCCTCGAACGGGTACGACTCCGCGGCCGCGCCTTTTTTTTTTTTTAGAGTAAAATAACAATAAACCCCCTCCCCGCGGGTGCGTGTCCTTCGCATTCGCTGTCCTCCCCCGCAGTCTTCACACCGCGCGGGTCCGCTACACAGCCCCGGCACTCCGCGCCCCCCCCCCCCCCCGTGCCGCGGGCACCCACCCGCGCCCGGCAGCGCGGCTGCGGCTCTGCTCCGCGATCCGCCGCACGGCCCCACGGCCGAGGGGGTCCCCCGTGCCCAGCGGTGTGTCCCCCCGCAGCCGCCCCGAGGGCTGCCCCCTTTGCAGCGCCTGGGACAAGCGGTCAGAGGCTGCGGGTGGCGGATCTTTGGTGGCGCACGGAATTAAAAAAAAAAAAAAAAGTATTAAAGCGCTTTTATGACAAGGTATTTTTGTATTGCTGGGAACTATTTTTTTGCTTACAGTGATTCACTGGGAGGCTCGCCGGTACATCTGAGTATTAGTTCACACATCTCTGCAGAGGGCTGGGAACCTTTACATAAGCTGCCAGTTTTCCTTCGACCTCAGGGTTTTTTTCTTTGGCATCCCTAACTGTGGCGCATTCAAGAGAAGAGTTTTTATTCTCCGTTTTCGGGCTCTGTATTGGGGAGCGAGCGGGGAAAGGCATGAGAAGGCAAAAATTGGTTCTAGACCAAGCGGTCCCTCCGCGGTGACCTTGTGCTGGATGTCTTTTTGCTGCTTTTGTAAAAAAAAAAAGCTACTGGTCGTGACAGGCCAAAACGTCCGTCCCAGCACTGCCCCGCTGCTTTTTACAATTTGGCAAAGGTCTGAACTGCTCTTCGGTTTCCTCACCACCACCCTCCTGCCCGGTTTTTAATTCCTCCTGAAGTACCGCTCTTCGCAATGACCACGGGATCGCTTCTTGAAAACGAAATAAATTAAAAAAAAAAAACCAACAACATGCAGCGATTTAGGTAGATGATATCCATACATGTCTAATCCACCAGTTCCAGACTAACGTTCTGTACCTCCGTTTAACGGGAATGTCAAGCGTTTTGTCCGTGCAGGTACGGAAAGACCCGTCCCCCCTCTGCCAGTCTCACGTCTCGTCCGCGCTCACTACAGCTTCGTTAAATTGAAAACGGCAGCTCCGGCAGTAAATAACCGCGTCCCACCGGCAGCCGCCAACAAAGCAAACGGCAAGGTGGGGTTTTGCTTTTGCTCCCCGGCACGTCCGAGAAAGCCTCGGCCCGGTTCTACCGGCTAGCGGAGCGGCAGCACCGGCAGGGGAAAAAGGCCGGTGGCTCGCCGGGGCCAGCGGGCGGTCGCCCTGCTTGCCAGGGGCCGGGGAGGGGAGCGCGGACCCGGGAGCCTGCCGGGGCAGCCTGTCCCACCGCCTCTCGGGAAGCGGACAGTGTTACCCTACGCCGCTACTACGGGAAGTAACGGGATAGTAATGGCAGCGCTGAGCGGTGGGGGCTGCCCGGGCGTGCGCCCCGTCGGAAGGAGCGGGGCGGGGGGGGGGTGTCAGGCGGGCAGGGAGAGGAGAGCGGGCCCAGCTCCTG
>NW_010972809.1:9135979-9136249 GCF_000737465.1 Haliaeetus leucocephalus | reverse complement strand
CTCCCCTGCGCCCGCCGCCTGTCAGCGCCGCCGCCGCCGTAACTCAGCCCCTCGCCTCCGCCGTGCGGGCCGCTGCCCTTCCCCCGGAGCCTGCCTTGCCAAAGGTAAAACTGCCACGAAAGCCTCTTTTTTTTTTTTTTTTCCCCCCCCAATTATTATTTTTTCCCCTCTCCCGAGGCCTTTCAGGGACGCTCGGGACCACCGGCCGCTCGTGGGCTGCAAAAAAATTCCCCGCAGGGAGCAAAGCGGCGTGGCGGAGGCCTGCGGGGC
>NW_010972809.1:9130179-9135828 GCF_000737465.1 Haliaeetus leucocephalus | reverse complement strand
GTCACCGCTCCCACCGCCCCTCCGGGCGGCAGGTTTGCGGGGAGGGGGGGAGGCCCCCAGCCGGCTCGCAGGGCCGCGCTCGCCGCCTCCCCTTGTGTCCCCCCTTCACCTCTGCTAGTTCGCTGCCGGAGCATTGTCTCCAGACACAACAAACCCAGAAAGGAGCGCTGGAGCAGGCAGAGCTCCAACGTTTTGACGGGTGGAAGAAAAACATCAACAGATACTTTGCAATTATTTGGTGATGGGGGCTAGGGGAGGCGGGCGGGGGAGAGGTCGGTTCGCAGCAGCAGACGCTAATTGCAACCTTTGCTTTGCTAATGAGCTCGCACCGGTTCATTCCGCGCTCCGTGTGTCGTCGTGTCCGTCCGTCCCCCCCCAGGCGGAGCGCTTGGGGGGCGGGGAATGGCATCGGGAGAAAACCGTAATTTTTCTGCAATTCGTTAGTCGGGTTTAAATCCATCCCCTCCTTGAGAGGCGAGGTTAGAAGCGCTGGCCGCGAGCACTTCCATAAATCCTGGCTAAGGGAGAAGGGCGAGCAGCTCCTCGCTGGCGGAGGCGAGGGGTGGGGGGAGCGCCCGGCTCCTCCTGCCCGCCGGGCAGCGCCGGGACCCCCGGCCCAGGGCGGCGTGCCCCTCCGCTAGCCTGCAGCTCCAGACCTCTTTCCCACAATCCGAGCGGGGAAATACGTACCTATACATACACACACACACACGTACACAGAAAAAGAGTTCCAGGAGAAACTCGCGTCGAAAAGGCAGCGCGAATGTATTTATACTGGGCAATCTTGCAAGCACCGACATTGTTTAAACAATTCTCTTCTGCTCTGGACGATATTATCAGTACTTTTACATTATCGTTCAATGGAAAACATTCTTCTTTTTTCCCTATTTCAAATATTTATTTTAAAAAAAAAATTAAACTCGGCCGCTTAAATGTTCTGGCAAGTAAATAAATTCCAGGAACGGTGGGGGGAAAACGGCTATGGCGTTTCTTCTAAACCGAGCGCTTGCCTTCCGAGGGACCGCGGCTGCAGCGATATGACCTGTTTATTCATCGATTCATAGAATATATAAATATCTCGAACTCACGAGTGTAATAATTTGCGTTTTTTCTACTGGAGGAAATTCAGCTATTTTAAGAGTTAATGGTTCTAAATGTGTTGGTTTTCCTGCATTCTCCCCAGAGGTGATGGGGGCTGGAAGGGAGGGAGGACTCCAGTTTGGGGGGGTTCATTGTTGTCGTTTTAATTCTGCTGAACGCTGCCTAGAGCAGCTGACCCGAATGTGGGGTAATACACCGCACAACCAAGCCCCCTGACACCTAAAGGTCAGGTGAAAGTCTCCAGCAGGTAAGTCGCGGGCCGGCTGCCTGCCCAGCTCACTTGCTCTCTGGCTCACAAATTGTTCACTTCTGCCCACCCAAGTCGTTTCAAGCTGTGTTTATTTAGGGGGCAAAAAAATTGCCGACCACCCAATTCCCATTCAGCTGGAGAGCTCGGGAGCTCTCACCGGTAGCCCGGGCCGTCTTCTCCCCCATCCCAATGCTTTTTAATAGCGATTCCTTTGCGGCACACGCGTACCCAAGCAAAGCGCAAGTCGCGGGCCTAGAAGGTCGCAGAGGTGCGTGCAACAGATGTGTTCGCTCGGGGGGGTGAGGCAGAAATCCCCCCCCCAACACCCTGCCGGCTCAACGGAGGGAGGGAGCGTTTGCCGGCCGCTTCCCCGGCCCGCGCAGCGCAAAACGCTGGGCGGGCTGGCGAAACAGGGACAGGTCGAAAACGAAGCCCTGGGACCGCAGGGGCTCTTCCCTGGGGAGGGGGGGGCTGTGCCGCCGCCTCCTCCTGCCTTGCACCCCGCGGCCCCTGTTCCGCCGTGCCCGGGCACCCTCCGGCAGAGCTGGGCCGGCACCCACCGCCCGTCGGGTGTCCAGCAAATAGACCACCTCCGCAGCGGCCGCTTCCCAAATCCCTGGGACGCCAGCAGCCTTCCCACCAAACTAAACGCAAGGGGAGAAGGCGTTAGCTGCAACTGACACCGAGGGTCCCCGCTCCTGCCGGAGCGACCCTCGGGAGAGCCGGGGCTTGCTTCTCCCACCTTCCAGGCAGGCCTTTTAGGACGCCTTCTTTCGAAATGAGGGGGGGCCCGCTCTCCTCCCATAAGCACCCGGCCGTTTGCTACCGCTGTCTGCGCTGCCAGCCCCCGGGCCAGGACAAGGAGACATGCCCGTTGCCCCAGGTGCGTGGGTAAAGTTTTTTGGGGGGGGGGAAGAGGGGGGAGCACAGCATTGCTGTCCCCGGTGCCCGCCCGCGCTCCTGCAGCGCCGGGGAGGGGGGGGGCTGCAGCCCGGCCCCGCTCCCCCGCGCAAGGAGCCGGCCCTCCCCCGCCGATGCGGCTATTGTTTCGTTCAATTAGGCTCCGCTTGATAAAAAACAATCGCTCGTTAACCCTCGCCCTCCTCCCTCCCGGCTGGTGTGTTGTGAATGGCGACATCGTCTCCCTTGACCCCCGCCTCCTTTTCTGTCTTTCTGTCCCCTGAAAAATGATTCCGCGAGCTCTGATTGAATTTTATTCCTTCCTGACCTGGCCCGTTTTTATTGCATGGACACCATCAATCTTGACCTAACGCGACGTTTGTTTATTACTTTGGAAAGAAGCGAATGGCTTTATGAGCCCCAGCGTAATTAAACCAGGAGGGTTGCGTTCACCGCGGCACCGCACCACCTTCGCGGCGGATTCACAACACAGACAAACCGCCGGGGAGGCGAGGCAGAAGGGAAAAGGGGAAAAAAAAAAAAAAAAAAAAACCGGGGGGGGGGCACCAAACAAAAAACCAAAACCCACACGGGAAGGGGCTTGCGTGCGAGATGCCGGCGGCTCAAAACCCACGCGTGTCCCGGGGCAGCACCGAGCAGCTCCCTTACACCACCCTTTAGGCCTGCTACGTTGCCGCGGAGCTCTTCTTGCACATCTGGCTGCGAAAATCTGTGCTCGCCCTCCCCGCTGCGTGCACCACCTGCGCCCCCGTGCAGCCACAGCTCGGCCTCGGGTACCCCGACGGCGCCCACCGCCGGACCCCCCTTCATCTGTCCTCCCCCCCAAAAAAACCCACCCGCGCATCTTCAAATGACAGAAGTATTTAGCCAACGTGCCCGGCCCCAGCACAGGGAACCGGATCAAAAAGGACTGACCACGCCGAGGGGTTTCAATCACTTTCCAAGCGAAATTAATTGAAAGCTAACGTTCAATTAGCGGTTGCTGTTGAAACGGGTGATTTTGGGGAAGGGGCCGGGGGGAGCCGCACCACAGCGCTCCCGTACCTGCCTCTGCGCGGCGGAGCCATGTGCGCGCCTCGGCGCTGCACGCTTTGGCCTACACAAGCAAGGCGACGTAATAAAGAGCGCGCGTTCTGTTCTTACCTCACGCTCATCTCCACGTGAGACACGCTCAGCCCCCGACACTGCGCGACCCCACAAAACCCGCACCGGCCTTTGCGTGCGCCCTTTGCGGCTCGCCCGCAATGCGCAAGCAAACAAACCTCCAGAGCCCAGAGCGAAGCCATAAGCTCGCCCCGCTCCAGCAGTGTATTTTTTTGGGAGACGAGGGCACAGGACAGCCGGCTGGTCAATACGCTGCAACCCCAGGGTTACCGATAGCGTTACGAAGTGAAGCCTGACTATGAAAATATTCCTGTGCTAGCTTCGACGCGCCTTTCCCGAACGTCGTGGTTTTCAGAAAGGGCCCCAGATATTGTAAAATGCCGGTTTGGGAACATTCCCCTAATGGCTCCATCCACAACACAGTCTTGCCACGTTCTCCATCTGACCTGGCCTGAGGGAGGTAGGGAAGGGTTTTTAACCCATGTCCTCTCAACTATTTACATGCACTTCTCTGCTATTTTTGGTTATGACCTTTGCAGAACATAATATGAACGGTAATTGCTTTAAGAAGAAATTCTGAGGAGAAAACTTACAAGGGGGGATATTCTTCTTCTCCAAGTTTTCCTCAGTTTAAGTGACAGATGAGCAAAGACAAGTAAGAAACCACCAGAACCAGCGAAACAGAATGGTCCCTCAAATGAATAATAATAATAAAAAAGTAAGTTTTTTTCCTAGATGAAAAGCAAAGCAATCGTTTTGAAAAAAACTCAGCTTCAGCTAAAAACACAACACAAAGCGCCATGCTAACCTGGCACCTACTGGACCGCTCTGCAGGCAAGGCTGGGGCCGAGCGTCCCCGCTCGCTGTACGGGCCGCCACCAAAGATGCCGAGGCCTGACGGAGGCACCTTGCAGCCGCTGCCTGGGCGCACGTCCCGTGCCCAGCTCCGTGCAGGGTCGGACCGCATCTCTTTTGGCGTTCGGGGCAGGCCCAGTTCTGCTGGGAGACAATCACAGGTCAGAAGGGACGCTCGCGTTTGCCTTCTGCTCTCGAGGGGAGGGAAGCACAGGGGGGGACAAGGGGCGCTGGGCCACGCTGCCCGCAGTTTGGGCCTTACAGGCAGGAGCGCTGCCCCAGCCCAGGAAGGTTTCGAGCAAACCCGCCGGGCCTTCCCCACGCTCCCCAGCACCACCAGCAACATCTCACACTGGAGGCCCTGGCCGACCCACCTCCGCGCAGCCCCGCGCAGGGACCCCACGCAGGGACCCCGCGGTAGCAGCTTGTGCGCCGGGGAAGGGGGGGGAGCGCTTCCCGCTGCCAATCCCGCACGATTCGCTGCCTACCGGGGGGACCCTCAGCACCGGTAATGTTATTTTCGTTGTGAACCGCTTCTGTGCGGAGGGGGAGAAAAAAATTGGTAATAAAATAATTTTTTTTTTTTAAAAAGAACCCAAGCCGGAGCACGCGTGTGAGCCAGCCCGTCGCACTGAGAACCGGGAGGTGACCTCTGCCGCGACCGCGCACGTCACTTCAGGAAAGGGATCCCCTCCTGGGGCAGAGGATCCCAGCACGACCTACCTGGTGGCCGAGCGGGACTTTTCCCTTTGCCCCCCTCCCTGACTGCGAGCCGTCCCCCGGCCAGGCGAGCCCCCTCCGCCCGCCCCTTTTTTGCAGCCAGGGCCGCGGGGAGCGCAAGTTGCGCGGCCGTCCCGCGGGGCCGGGGCCGCGGAGGGGCAGCGGGCCGCCCCGGGGCATTAGCAGTAATTATACACGGCACTTGTTCCAGCTCCGCACAGCACCCCCCCCGCCCCAGCTCCCCTAATCGAGCAGCAGCACTGACAATGCAACGGGCGATTAAACAAGCCGAGCTAAGAACTGCTTCTTTCTTTCCCTCCTATTTATTTTCGCCACAAACACCGGAGACCGCTGAGAAAACCCCAAATACAGGAAAGCCGGCGCCTGATCGCAACAAAAAAACCCCAGGCAAATAGCCCATGCAATCGCCTTTCTACCCTTTCCCTTCTTTAATTTTGATTTTAAATTCGGGGGAGTGGGGCGGGGGGAGGAGGGAATGGCGTTCCCATGCGGCCACCTCTGTGGCAAAGCCCGGCTGCCGGGGGCAGAGGGAGCTGCCGCCGCCGGGACTCCCCTTTCCGAGGGGGAGCGAGGCATGGAAGCGGCGAAAGCCCCGCCGTGCCCCCGGCCCGGCAACCCCGGCCGCGGGGAGAGGGGAGGAGGCGGGAGCCGCCAGCTCAGCTGGCCGTCCCCCCCCC
>NW_010972809.1:9127762-9130169 GCF_000737465.1 Haliaeetus leucocephalus | reverse complement strand
CGCAGCTGCCCCCCCCCCCCCCCCCCCAGCCCACCCCCGGTACCGGGAGAGGGACGGCGGGGAGCAGAAGGTGAGCCCGACCGGGAATAGGTAACGTTTGATTTCCTTTTACTGGGGAAAAACGGGGAGTCGCGATTCAAACGTGCCCCCCCCGGAGCGAAGGCGTTCAGCTTTGCTCGTCCTTCGCTTCAGCCTTCCCATTACCGGACGATGGAGCGTTTGCATTTCTCTCACCCAACTCGGCAAACAAATAAATATAAATAAGGCCGCTAATCTCTGTACAGGTACTAGCACGAAAAAAGCAAAGACTATGCGATACTTAAATAAACATATTTTAAGCCAACGTTATAAAATGACCACCTCCCCCAGCTCATTCCATCTGCTGAAGGTGTTTTCTGAATATTAGATTATTGTTTTGGAGGGGAAGCGCCCCTCAAAAGCGAGGTAATAAGGTTTAACTGTAAATACCTTTGTATTTATTTACAGTGTAACCCTTAACAATGCAACAGCAATTACTGCTAAGTGTTGCCTTTAGATAAGAGATACTGATAGGAAACTGTATTATCTTGAAAGCAAACTTTAGGCCTTAAATATCTGTAATCAAATAATCTTCTTCCCAAGTCTGACTGACAAGGCAGATTCTTTCAAGTTAATGAATTTATTGCATTTTGGTGGTTATTTACAAAGGGGGAAGGTGATCCCCATTGCCCGTAGGTTCTTAATTGCAAATTGTCCAGAAGGTGAGATTCTTGATCTGACAAGACGTCAGTCTGTGCAGCACTCATCTAGTACCCTGGTAAGATACTGTTTTTTTCCCGATTTAAGGAAAAAAGGAGGGAGGGAAGGAGACAAAAAAAACCTCAAACAAACCCAAACAACTATACAAGAAAAATTTTCGCACATGAACTCTTTCTAAAATAATTTCAGTTCGAGCAATTAGGGCACTTCCAAAAGACCAGTAACGTCCCTAAAGGACAGGAGTAAAGCAGAGCTATGAAGGTGTAAGGGTAGACTGTACAAGCACCTTTTAATCCAACTACTACTCTTTTTTTTTTTTTCCCCCCTGAAATAAAATGGTACTTTAAAAATACACATTACAGAAGCGGCTTCACGGATGTGATTGCGCGCATTGCTATCAATTCTACGAAGCAGTGATTTACATGCTTACACTGTATTTAAGATACGTACTACAGAATATCTGGCATCTACTATACACTGTGGAGTTCAGAAACATATGCAATGCGTGTATGAAGCTATAAATAAATACGTAGTCCTTCTTTAAATATAGATACATATGTAAATCCTATATATAAATACATTTGAAATACACACAGAGAGAACGATAGCTCGATATGTACACAGTTACACAAGGGCAGGAATCTAGTGCACGTACTTCTACCTCGGAGTTACCGCTTAATATATCCTTACATAGGCGTATTATTTAAAAAGCCGTAATGTTGTCATACTACTGTGTATGGTCAAATGTTTCCAGGTCTTGCCCATTAATTGCTAAGAAAACGTGTTTGTTTATTTGCCAACTCAGAGCTGCCATGGGAAAGTATTTTTTTCCTAGCGGATAAGGCGAGCTGACTAAGTGGAACATATTGCAGAAGAGACTGAAAAGGGATTTTTCGACCTGGCAGTTCCTAAATGGTCTTTGGAATTTGTGCGGAGGGGAACGAGCTGTTCCAGCGACAAAGTTAGTTATGAAATCCCTTTTCCCTCTCTTTCTCTCTCCCTCTCTAAATGAAAGTATTAAAATATACAGACGTGTAAAGGATCATTCCAACTGAATGGTAATTTATTAATAAACAAACAATGCAATACCTTCAGAATATTTTCAACAAAAAAAAAAAAGAAAAATATTGATAGAATAAGATTAATACAGTTTCCCTTTTTATATATAGTGAAAAAATCAGCGTTTCAGTCAATTTTAACGTCACTTTTCAGGGAAGGGGGAAACACTTTCTGGCGTTTGGTCCGCAACATCCAACTACAAATTAAAAATAAATTACTATGTCGCAATTTACATTTTAAAACAAGTCCTTGTAAAAGAGGAAGGGGGGAGGAAAAAAAAGGAGCTGGTACTCTACGCTGGACTTTTCGCCCCCTTTTAAACACGGGGCATGGCAATACCTTAAGGGACGGGGAAGAGAGAGGGGTGGGGGACGGGACAAAGTATGTCTGAAAGCAGTTAAAAAAACCCCAAAACAAAACAAAACAAAAACAAAAAACCGAAAAACTTACGTGTTATTGGAGTAACACTGTCCTTTAACAAACCAAGACATGCTTTGGGGCTGTCTCTGTACAAAAGCTTTTCGCGTGCGCCCGCTTCCCTCCGCGGGCGCGGCGGGGGCCGGCGGCGCGGTGCGGTGCGGTGCGGTGCGGTGCTGCGCGGCGCTGCGCG
>NW_010972809.1:9125780-9126625 GCF_000737465.1 Haliaeetus leucocephalus | reverse complement strand
AAAAAAAAAAAAAAAAGTCAAAAAAAGGGGGGAAAAAAGGAGGGGGGTGAAAAAGGCGAAAAAATGTTTTTAAAAAGAAAACGGGGGAGGGGGGGGGGAAAAAGTAATCGCAACGGAGAAGGCAACTTCCAAACGCAGAAAGAGTATTAAGAAAATAAAACCTTTGCAAAGAGGCTCCCACGCTCCCAGTTCCTTGTTCCACGGGGATCTGCAACAAGTTGTCTGCAAAGGAGGGACAAAAGTAGAGGGATGTGTTTTGTTGGCTTTTTTTGAGCGAGCAGAAGAAGAAAAAAATCCACCTTCCCGATCTCCCAGTGCAAAGTCTCCCTCTCTCTCTCCCTCTCGCTTTTTTTCAGTCTCTTTTTCAGTCGCAGGCTGCTTTGGGAAGCATCGGAAAAACTCCTGAACTTTTGAGCATCCGTCACCACGGCGAGAACTTTTTTACGCACTTACAGTTTTCTCCTTTTTTTTTTCCTCCCTCTCCTCTCTCGGTCTCCTTTTTTTTTTTTTTCCTCTCTTTTTTTTTTCTTTTCCTCCTTTTGCAGGCGGCCCAGCTCCGCCCCGCCGAGCCGGGGCGGCCAATGAGGGCCGGGAGACACCCGGGGCTCTGAATGAGGAGGGAAAAAAAAAAAAAAAAAAGGAGCGAGCGAGGAAAAAAAAAATGAGAGGGAGAGAGGGAGAGTAAAAAAGAAGGGAAAAAAAAAAATCCCCGCAGCAGCCCTGGGAGTTGCAGCTCTCGGGGACCGGCCACACACGCTCGCCGACACACGCGGACGCCTTGAGCGCCGCGGAGCCGCGGGCCGCTGCGCACCCGCGGGGACCCTCCCGCGCCCGCGCATTTTGCG
>NW_010972809.1:9121173-9125729 GCF_000737465.1 Haliaeetus leucocephalus | reverse complement strand
TACGTGCGCGGTCACCCCAGCACACGCGCCCCGTGTGCATGCCTACACCACTGTGTGTGTGTGTGTATATATGTATGTATATGCTCCCCTGAGCTCTTCCCACCCACGCGCGCACCCCGCGCTCCGCCACGCGTGGTTCTCCCCCACTTTTTTTTTTTTTTTACTTTTTTTTTTTTCGTCCTTGGTCTGGTTTCTTCTCCGCACGCCCCCGTCGGGCCCTCGCCTCCCCTTCCCTCCGGGCTGCCGCCCGTGGCGGCGGGCGGGCTCCCCGCCGGTGTGCCGGCTCGCCGCCTGCCCTCCCCGGCCAGGAGGTTCTGCCTCCCCCCGCCTGCCTTCCACCCACCCCCCACGCCCGCGGGGACGGAGGGGAAAGTGTGTATGTATGTGTGTGTGTGTGTGGAAGGGGTGGGGGGTGCGTGGGGTGGGATGCCCCTGCCCCACCAGCACCACCCTGCCTGCAGCCTTCTGAAGAGATTGCATTCCTCCGGTTGACAAGGTTTTGACGAGTCCTCCAAAAGCTCCTTTTTATTAATCAGCCACCAAGGGCTTGCCTCTCTCCGTCTGCAAATCAAGCGCCCGCTGCCTCTGCTGTTTATAAACACGGGCGCTTTCCTTTGTGCGGGGTCTTTAGCTCGCTCCTTCAGGTAATCTTTACAGACCTTACGGGATGTGATACGGCAAGCGGGTCCTTGCTTGATTTATTCATTTATCTCAGACGGAGAGGGCATACTTTTGTTCCTAATCTTCTTCAGAGTGGACTCCGTGGTATGTCAGGTGTGTCAAAAGAAAAAAAAAAAAAGAAGAAAAAAAAGTACAATAAAATGAATGTTCCTTAAACTGTTTGGCCGGTTCTGCTACGAAGATTTGCTTTGCGTTGCTGCTGCCTTTGTCTAAATATCTGAAAGACTATTTGGGCTCTAATCAGAATAACACTTTAACGGGAGCTCAAAGGGAGCAGAGAGCGAGAGCTTGGATATTTATTTTTCAAATTTTCCTTTTAATTTGCTGTTACATTTTAAGAATGAAGATTTACTTTTCGTACTCTAGACACGGGGAGATTCGTATACGTATTTTACGTACATTTTTACCAGTACTTCAGATAATCGAAATACAACCCCGTGCTCTTCATTCACTTCGTAGCCTATACGTCTGAAACTTCATTAGCGTTAATAATAGATCACTTGAAAGGAACAAGCTGATATCTATTTTAAGACGTGGAATTTGTACGGGAAAGACGTGAGTGTGTGTGTGTGTGTTTGTGAGATGAATTACCCACCCTGATCTTGTGACACTACAAATACGTCAAAAGACCCTTTTGGCTTCACTGATTTCAAACCCCCTTTCCACACTTTGTACTGTGATCGATTGCTTTGGGGAGCGTGTCTTTGGAGCGTGCTAAAGGCGCATCGTTTGCTTGGTGGTATTTTAGCAGGTATGGCTTTTCCTCTGAAACACCAATCCGTTGGTTATTTAAAAAAAATATGTATTTTAAATGAGATGCAAGTGATGTGAAGGAGGTAATTTATATAGCCTAATATCTGCTGCGTTTCATATTCAAACATAACGGGTCTCCTTTTGGTAATAAATGTCAGTCCTTTAATGGTGAATACATTATCCCGTTTAGCCTGTTGTATTTCATCGTCTGGAATCTTTCACCTGCTCCTGCCTAATTACACGTTTTTCCCTTTCCTCCCACCACGGCAGAATTAATAAATGTGCAAGCACTGGACTAGATGTCAATTCCAACACTTTATATTTTCAAAAACTCTTTCTTGCTTTGCTGGAAAAAAAAAAGAAAGAAAGAAAGAAAAGAAAAAGAAAAGAAAAAGGGCATTTTAGCACGTTTCCATGCAGCCCAGGTCATCCGGTTTTCCCACGGTATTACCTGCCGTTAAAAACAATTTCCATGGGCTTCCCGCTGGCTCCCATGAGCGGCCGTAACGTGCCGCTCTGAGAGCCGGACCCTTTACTGACTTTTTCATTTTATCTGGACAATGTTCACGGTAGCGAAGCTGTTTCTCAGGCAGAGGCTGGAGTAACACCGAGGAGTTTCAGCAGAGGGAAGGGGGGGGGGCATTAATCCGCTGTATTTTGCGTCTAATATATTTTGCAATAGCCACTCTGATGCTATAATTGCGAACTGACGCAACTAACGTGTGTTAAGTTACATACCTCAAACCAGCAGGACTCTGGTTTCTCTAGTCGAGGCACAAAGTCACCATTGTGAAGGTTCACCGAGCGATTTGGGGGTTGCGTGCGCGCGTGTTGGGGGGAAACAACGGTTTTAGGGAGGCAGAAAGATCAGTTTTCCCCGCGGTGTGGTGGCATACCACCCAGAAAGAGTCCCCGGCGCTTGGGTTTCACCCACCCGGCCGCCCCACGGAGCTGCTTTCCCCGGCGCCCTGCCTTTGCCCTGGGATCCAGCCCGGCCTCCGGGTGGGAGAGCCACGCTCGGGGTGTACCGCCTGGGTCTGCCGCAGAAACCAAGCGCCTGCCCCGGCCCCCGTGTGTCCCGTCCCGTCCCGTCCCCCCCCGGCCCCGGGCAGACAACCGGGCAGCGGGCACGGCCGGGGCCGCCTCCGCCCCCAGGAGCGGGCGGCGGGACGGGAGCCCCGACGGGCGGCCCCGGGCCGGGGGAGCCGAGCTTTTTCTTGCAAACCCTCCGAGGCTTCGCGTTGTGTGGTCATTTGCGACCCTATTTACGGAGATGTCAGAAAGAAAGATGACATCGGAGCGGTAGGCGGAGGGGCTACCATTTGACCTGGGCAAAGCCCAGGTGGACCCAAACAATTCGCTGTGGGTTGTCCTCTTCTCTCCTCTCCAAGACCTGGAGGTGAACTGCTTTCCAGCCCCGGGCTGTTTATGTTTAGACGTAGTCAGAGCTTCGCTTCTCTCCCTTTCTTTTGGCTCCAACATCACAGCAGTATCCCTGTAACTCCGAAACCAGCCACCCAGCCCGGCTCTTTGCATCTCAGGATGCAGCTTTCCATGTTCCTTACACAGCGGGCGACACCGCGGGAGAAAACCGCTGACATCCTTTCGGGGGGCAGGGAGGGAAGCGATCGTATCAAATCTGTGCTTCGCCAGTAGAAAAATCTATTGTGCCGTAAGTCCCCTCTCTGTTTATAGCCGCTGGACATAGGTGACAGCCATCCCTCCCTCTCTCCCTGCCTCCCTGCCGTCCTTGCAGCCAGCACCTCTGCCATCTCAGCCTGTGCAATTAAGCCGAGCTCTAAATGCAAGGTCTGTTTGCGTGGCACTCAGTTAAGCAAACAGGCGTGATTGTTATTTTATTAACGTGGGTTAACAATTCCATAAATAAGCGGAGGTAGTTTTCCAATCCAGGGCGTCTTTTATCTTAAGACATAAATAACACAACTTAATGCGAAAATGAGCGCTCCGTTCCCCCTGGCATCTTTTAGGCTGTCGTTCTTGAATGAGAAAGAAATTATCCTTTGCAGTAAATGCGGCAGCGGTCATCGGCTTCGTGTAATTCGCAAGAGAAATGCCTTAATTTCACGTTCGGTATCTAAAAGCGAATTTTGCACTTAATTTACAACGCAGAAGCGAGACCATAAAGCCCGCGCGTTTCATCTTCCCACGATAATTATCGCGGTCACACACATAATTCGTCTCTGTGACACAGGTTGCGTCCCAGAGTTGTCGCGGCACTAGGAATAAAACCAAAAAACCAGGCTGTGGGAAACTACTTGTGGTGTTTCTGCTATTCAGGTAGAGTACTATCACACACACACACACACACACAGAAAAAAAAACCCGCAAGCGCGTAAGAAACCTTTAATTTAGTAGGTTCTCTAGATTTGGCATCTCACAGTAAAATACTAACATCTGGGGGGTTGGGGGTGTTAAAAAGTCACTCCTAAATCGACAAGAAGATAGCCAGACATGGAATTTTTTTTTTTTTCCTTTTTCTTTTACTTTCCAAGGTCCCTTGTCCCTTTTGTGTTCCTTTTCCTCCCTTATTTCCTTCCTTTCTCTGGGAGGGGCAGCGAGGGCGGAGGGGGGGCTGAATCCATTGGATTCTCTGGATTCATATAAATGAAAACACGCACGGAGCAACGAAGCTGGGAGCGTGAACCTTTGCAGCCCCGTCCTGCTCCATCTCCACCTATTGCCTTAGCAGACGGGAGGAGAGAGAGGGAGAGACTTATTTGTATAAAGGGTTTATTTACATTAGAATGAAGCGACAGTTCCTAGTCTGGGAAGTGATAAGTACTTGGCAAGTCATTAGGTAGCAGATAGAGATCAGCCCCTGGATACATTATTCCCTGCCTTTTGCCTGCTCGTTTTGGAGGGCTGAGAGGCTTTTCGGGCGGCTGGGCGGCAGAGGTGGGGGTGCGGGGGGGGGAGGCGGAGGGTCGGGGAGGGCGCGCAGCCCCGCTGAGAGCCGCGACCGGGCGCTGCCCCGCTGCGGGCGGCCTTTGGCGGGGGGAAGCCGAACCCCTCCCGCCCTCCGCGGAGAGCTCCGCGGGGGCGAACTGGGGGGGGAGGCCGCCCCTCCAGGCCTTCAAGCAAGGGAAGCCGCAACCTCGCTC